>NC_091743.1:51392027-51429527 GCF_043380555.1 Nothobranchius furzeri | reverse complement strand
CATGCACGTCTAGAGTGAAGTCCAAGTGTCAAGAAATGCAAACTTTGTGTCAAGTTCAAGTCCCCAAAACTGTAAGTCCTGAAGTCATGTCCAGGTCTCAAAAAATACAGATCCCAGGTCAGATCATCCCTAAAACATGTGAGAATGGAGTCAAATCAAGTCACAAGTCAAGCAAGTCCAAGTTTAAAATCATGGCCCAAGTCAAGTTCAGTCTTGGACTAGGTCTTACTCCTGGACTTTGTCTTTTGAGTAGTAAACCAGTCCTTTTACCAAACTTGAGTTGTTGGTGTCTGTCTAAAGTCTGTTGTGAGATTTGAGTTGTGACTAGGGTCCAAGTCACTTGACTTGAGTCCACATTTTTGAAGTTCAGTCAGAAGATGTTTTATTTTTTCTTGTAATCAGAGTCTTTCCAACTAAAATCAAAATAAAAATGATATTCAACTTTTCCTTTATTCATCTCCTGTTCTAAAGTTCAAAAAGCGTTTTTTCATTTTATTCTAGTAAAAATTTTGGCCAGCTCCTCCTAAAGCTGAGAGATTCCGCCGCTTCAAAGCTTCTCCCTAACAAGCGGCACCGATCGAAAACCACAAATCCCCCTCCTGTGATTTGGTGAGTGAGAAGTCGGAGCGTTATTGTGACATCTAAAGCTCGTCCACTCTCGCTCCTCCCTCAGCCCCATCCCTTCCACTTCCTCCTGCATCCAGACCCCCGATAGGTTCAATGACTCCCGGAGGTAACGTTATGAAACAATGCGCAGCGCTGAGTGATCAGCACGTCTTGCCACACAGTCCACTGACTTTGCGCTGCAGCAGAAACTCCTCACATCATCACACATCTCACTGAGCATGAATCATCCTTCGGCCCAAGAAAAACTGAGCCGCACCATAATGTACTGTACACCCATCTGCTTCTCTCTCTCTCCCATTGACCTTATTAGCAGTGGAGAGGGAGATGAAGGTAGTCCAAGCAGCAGAGCCGGCAGGTGGACAGGGACCTAATGGCAAAGTGGGGTGTGTGAATGTGTGTGTGTGCAATGCCCTCCTTTCACACACACAGGCAGAGTGGTGGTATGCTCATCTAAAGGGTGTGTACTCTGTCATATCCTGTAATGGGTGTATATAAGCTGGTGTAATGGAGGTCGGGGAGAAGGCAGGGGCATAAATCTACCCAGAAGTCTCTGATTAGGGTTGCATTCACACACAAGCACACTTATACACACTTATACACACATATACATGGAGCTTTAAGTGTTTCTGGCAGTAAAGAGAAGCTACCCGTTCAGAGGCCTGCCTCAACCCGCCGCCACTCTTTCTGCATGTCTTTTTCTCGCGCTTCCAATCTCCCAAAACCCTGTCAGGCTGAACCCCTGACCTGAGAGTGTGTGTGGAGAGACATTCCCACTACCCCGAGGGGACTGAGCAAGGGAGGGGAGCAGATCAGAGAAGATAAAGAATGTGTTTGGAGGAGAGGGAAATAAAAGGCCTGCTTTGCCTTTTAATTGGCATAGTGAAGAGAAGAAGGGAAATGGGACTCAACATGTTTTGTGATGACTCTGGCATATACATGCATGCATGTGTGTGTGTGTGTGTGTGTGTGTGTGTGTGTGTTTGTCCAAGAGGCTGACATCTACCTTTGTACTGGAATGGATTAGCTGACAGCGAATGCTGGGTGTTTATGTGTGTGTCTGGCGTGATTGATGAGCGAGGGAAGAGAATTAGGACGAGCCCTGTTAAGACACGTTGCTCGTTAAGAAGTTCCCAAACATTTTCTCACTCCTAATAATTATCAGAACTCGTCTCTCTGTCTCGCTCTGGCCCCCTTCCTTCACACCTCTCCGGGTGTTTGGAGTTCAGACGGGCCGAGCCGAATGCCCAGCGAGCTGAGCTGATTCTCAGGCTTTGTCTGAGGGATTGGTCCCGTCAGATTCCTACTGGTCACTGGCTTGTCAGGGAAAAAGGGAGGAAAATAAAAACTCAAACCAGTTTGATGTTTTTTTGTGTGTGAGGAAGAGGGTGGGGGGGAGACAAGTTGTGTACAGCTTGTATTTATGTGTGCAACTGTGTTTACAGCAGCTTAGTGAGATAATAAGTCTTTATCATGTTATGCCTCATGTGGGAATATTTCCAGCAGTCCCAGAACGCCTGTTCTGTTTCCTCTGCCTTGCATCAGCTCACAGGAACGCTGCTTATTAGGCAAAGAACTGAGGGAATAAGGGTGAGAGGGAGGGAGAGCGGAGGGAGGAGGGAGAGGTCGGGGGTGCAGAAGGAAAAAAAAATGTCTGTACCAGTATCTACACTCCGTCATCCATCTACTTTAATCTGACTACTGAATTATCTCTGCATGCTGCACCTCTGCTTGCTGACTTTCTCCCTCTGGCTCTAGTGGCAGGTTCAACCCTGGAAAACATTAAAGTCTTCAGCCTGAAATAGAATCCGCACAGGTTGCTCGTATGATCCCTGATAGTTCAATCAATATTTGTGAACAAGAGCAACACTCTTCTGGAGACGGCAGTATCAGAGGAGCAGCATCCCTGACCTGTTTTGTAATCAGGAAGCAGAATCTTTGAGAAGCCTCTGTTGACACGGAGTCAATTTGTGAATTCTCGGCATATTTGGTTAACTGATGTTTATTTATTCTCGTAATGAAAATGTGCAGATGAGAAAGACTGTCAGCTTTCTGCTTTGACCTCGACATGAACACTGACACGTGAAGACAGATCAGAAAAGTCACCCACACAGGTTCTCACACTGCAGCTCCGCAACGATTCCTCCGCTAAATAAACTGTGGCACTAGTCCCGAGGGAGTCCGATTTAGCCCCAAAACCCAGAAAAATAAACACATCTTACAAAACGGAAGACATGCAAACAACAGCGGCATCATTTTAGGTTCAATTCAAACGAAAATAACGTGCGCTTTACATAATTGTCTTAACAAATACATTAAAGACAAAGAAAACCAGGTGTCCTTGTACAGTCCCTCTTTCATTGGGTTCTCGCTGAAGCTCTCATGCAGCATATTGTCTCACCCAACCATCTCTCGCTGTACCTTTCCACGATAATTAAAACTGTTTACCTAATGAGGATCTCATGTCTGCCAATACATGTTGAGAGGTGTTGCTCAAAACATTCCAAATGTAATTAAATGAATGACTCTCAGACGTTTAGCGCTGGGTTGCTCTGATTCAGCCTGTTGCTCATTTAGTCTCCTCTTCAGCGGCGAAATGAGCATTTGGTGAAGATCCGAATGCAAAATTGTGTAATTTTGTCTTTAATAGAATTTTCTTTTTACTTTGTGGCTTTTTAATGCAAATCTATTTAGTGATCATCTTTGTTTCATAACATTGAAGGCTTGGTGAAGGAGGGAAAAAGAAGAAAATATAGGTTCCTGCGATGTTTTATGTGCTAACCTGCTAAAAAAATAAAGAGAGACATCATTCCTCAGCTCAATTAGTCAGTTCCTTAGCAGCTGCCAATGGAGAAGTCATGTTTGCAGCAAAAGACTAGATCAGACTTCCACACCTAGCTAAAAGGTGGCAGCTAACAGCGGCGCTCCAGGCTCTTTGGCTGCCAGCCATCGCTAACAGGTTTGCTAAAAGCAAAAAAGGGTTAATGCTGGATGTCTGCAGCTGCCCTGGCCCGACTCCAGCGCTAACAGGTGAACTCAATTATCCCACAGACAGATAGTTAGATGTGGGGCAATTTCTACAACTGGCTGGGGTTTTTTCAAAGAGCGTCGTCTACTTGGAAGGAGAAGAACTTCAGGAGCTACCTCCAACGTGCCTCACAGCTGGCTGTGAGGCTAGCCGTGGATTAGCGAGGTGATTTAAAGTTTTTGTCCAGATCTATTGCCGCAAGACATTTAAGGCATTTAATTTATCTGTATCAGCACATTTATGGATGTTTTTTTATTTTTGTATTAATGGCACCTCTTGCTCCACCTGTGCGACGCATCACTATTGGTGCTTGCTCGTGTAAATTCTGGGTGTGTTTGTCCTCCCGCAGCTCTTTGAAGACAAAGTTCCTGTTTACAGAGCCCATAAAGATTAGCCTCCCTTGGTCAGGTGGGTTCTGGAGCCAAAGGTAAACACAATGTGCATTCCGCACCAGTGAGATCGCTGCATATGTGTGTATGACCGGGGCAAACATACACTACCGCTTTCACCCCGATTCCCTTCTCCTAGAGTGCAGTAAGTGATTTACCAGCTCGCAGACTGCTCTCTGTTTGAAAAGAAAAATACTGGAGACAGATAAAAAGAAACGCATAAATATTTGTAGAAGGAGCAGACTTCATGCACACCTCATTTATGTTGATCTAAAATCACAGGATGTGCATTCTCAACGAGGTAAGAGCGCACGCTTGTACCAGTGTGTTCCATCTGCACGCTGGATATCAACCTAAAGTTGCAAAATAGCAGTTTCCACCTTCCTTTTCCCGCCCTACTGTCTGTCCTGGGTGTCAGTGGAGATCGAGGTCAGTTTATGTGACAGTCCACGCGAAGATTTCTCAGATTGTATTAAAACAAGGAGGAATGCAGGGCAAGAAGGAGTGGCGCTGTTGAGAAAAAAATAAAAGGCGATGTGCCTTTATTTGGATCAGAAACCAGCTAGAGCGCTGCAGAGCAATTAGCAGCTGGGTCCTGAGAGAGCTCTTTATTAGAATGACCTTCACTGTGAAGGTGGGTGGGGGCAGAGAGGTGAGAGACAGGCTGAGAGGGAGAGAAAATGTGAGGAAAACACAAGAAAAAGGGTCAGCTGGAGAACGGACAGATGACACGAGTGTTAGATGAATCCAATAAACCCAAATTAAAACACACTGAGATGTAATTTTTTGGATTTGAGCTGCAGATTCCAGGACTGAGATCTATTTGCAAACACAATTACAAGCTGGAATCCCTTTGCACGTCTGATAAAAAAATGCACATGTGTGCAGGTAAAGGTTTTAACAAGAAGGAATCCTGTCGTCCCTCGGTGAAAGCTCTTGGTTTTAATTACACGGGATGATTTAGTTCCTATTCAAAGACAAAATTGTGGAAGGACCTAAAAAAGGAAGTCAACGAGGAGGTAAATGTACCATAGTTGCCGTTAGCAAGGAAATAGTTTAATTTTATGATCCAAATTTGCATGACAAGGCAGATAAAACGAGCTGGTTTAATATTACCTGAGAACGGGCAACTGCAGTGACAAAAAGGGTGACAATGGATTTAAAAATAGTCCCATAAAAATAAATAAATATCAAAGTGGACATGATATAATTTTATACATCGGCTTTCAAGTCGGGCACTTTGCATTTCCTAGTTAATTAATAGATTGGATCAGAGCTAGTTTGATCAAATATAATTGAATAAGTCTACAGTAAAGAAAGACTTTAAAGGAGACACGCGGAGAGAATGATAGCATGTCCAGTTCTCAAATTAATTGAATTTTAGTACTTTTGAACTTGGTCTGCGCCGTTGCAGAGGTAATTAACTGGGATTGTGCTGAAAAGCTGCTAAAGCAAGATGACATCCCTGAGTTATGGATGAGCTCACACGGGAACTTTAGTTTTTATTTTTAAAGCCAAACAAAAATCAACCCCGCGTCCTGCCGGTAGCCTCGTTCAGCTCCCCTCTCCTCGTTTTGGTCTTGAAGGCCGCGACTGAAATATTCATCATTTCTCAGGCAGTTCTCATTGTATTAAAAATGTCTCCTTTATAATTCATCAGAGAAAGAAAAATCTTTGTTATAGTGACAAGTCTGCTAATTAATAGAAGTCGACGGAACATCGAGAGAGTTCATACTAATTTGGAACATGCTAATATTAATAGAATAATTTATGGTGTAGTATAAATAAATTAATAGGGTAATGCGTTTGAAAAAGGGATGCCTTCGGTTCTATTTAGGAGAAAAGAGCCAAAAAGGGGGGAAAAAGTGTGTCTGGCTCGTGGACAAGGACATTAATACGGAACTCTTTCACTAAACCAGAAAAAAAGGAGACAAGCTCAACAGGCATAGTTCACTTTTAAAATGCATCAATATTTCAGGCTGCTAATAAAAATTGGATGAGTAACACTTGTATTTCTTGTTTTTTTTTTCCCCCATTTAATTTGCAGTTAGAGGGCTTGTTTAGGGGTGGATTTGTGCAAAATCTTTAAACGACTTGTGAACTGTTTTCATCAGTTTTATGTAAACAAGGGCCTGCGGTTCAAGGCGGTGTGCTGAGATGGGCAGGGGAAACTAAAGGAAAGGACTGAATCATTACCATCCTTATTACTCCTCATTAGAATACACCCATCACTAAGATGGCTGTGTGTGTGTGTGTGTGTGTGTGTGTGTGTGTGTGTGTGTGTGTGTGTGTGTGTGTGTGTGTGTGTGTGTGTGTGTGTGTGTGTGTGTGCGTGCACGCATGTGGCCGAGCACGAGCCCACTCCTTGGTGCTCCTGATGTGCACGTGTGCGTCCTCGTGCAAAAGAAGTGACAAAAAAAGAATAATATAATTGGAGAAATGTACGCAGTAATAATAGGTATTCACAAAATGATAATTCATATTAAACAGAGTGCACAAAGTCAGCCTCATTTGCATGTTTTAGATTATATGCATTTCAAAAGTAATTTCCGCAGGGCATATGAATGACATTAATTCCCGAGCGGGTTCTGCTATAGACCTCAAACTATCAAACACTCAAACATTTAACAGATGAAAAAAAAGATGGAGCCGGCGCCTTGGCAAGGGGAGATTTCAAGGTTAAAGTATTTGAATGTTCATTTTTAAACTTGGTTTGTTTAAAGTTGCAGCCGAACTAAGAAATTCAGTTTTCCCGGATTTAGAGAATTCTTTGATTTTTATTTTTTAGCTGTGTGTGTGTGTGTGTGTGTGTGTGTGTGTGTGTGTGTGCGTGCGTGCGTGCGTGCGTGTGTGTGTGTGTGTGTGTGTGTGTGTGTGTGTGTGTGTGTACCGGGCCGAGACAGACACCTTTCCTCCTAATCCGCCACCATTTCCTCCACAATGAGTCATGCACTCGTGTCACTCTCGAAACAGGCTGACTCAATCCGGATGAGAGAGAAAGTGAAGCGATAGCTCCACATGAAGTCATGACGGAGGGAGGAATGGATGAGAGGAAAAAGAGGATGTGGCCTGAGAGGGAAGGAGAGGGAGGGCGGAGGGTTCCCTCTTCTCCTCGGGGCAGGAAACAGACTGGGTGAATGTGTGATTCCAATGGAAAAAACTTCAGAATTCCACAGACAACATTCTTCTCCAGTTAGGGAATCTGGTGCACAGTCGCATGTCTGATAGGAACAGTGCCTGAGTGTGTGTGTGTGTGTCTACTATAGGGAAAACACACACTGCATCAAGATGTTGTTCACCTGTTACTCCTGCAAAGATCTGGCAATCATACAAACACGTATTTAGAGACGGGGGGCAAAAGGAAGAAAGCCGGAGTGATCAGCGTGTCTGTGTCTTGTTTGTGGTTAGCACTCATCTGTAAACAGAGCTGCTGCTGCTGCTGCTGCTGCTGCTGCTGCTGCTGCTGCTGCGGTGGCGGCGGCGAGTGTGTTAACATGTCATTACCTCATTACCAATTGATGGCTTTAACGCCGTGGATTCAAGCTGTTTTGTTTGTGAGCTCTTAACGACTGATGCTGTACAAACACAACAACCACACACACACACACACACACACACATCACAGAGGAAAGATGCATAGAAATGTTGCAAAAGTTGTTTCTATCTCTAAATGTCAGATGGAACACCCCGTCACCTTTTTTGACTCTGAATGTCAATGATCATTTTTAGAAGGTTAATGAGTGTGTGTGTGTTTTTTTTTTGGGGGGGGGGGGGGGAGGGGGGGGGGGTACTGGACTTTTCAGAGTCTGGGAAACATATTTGTTTTTGTTCATTTTTTCCCTCCTTTCATTGCGTTCCCAGCCAGTCACAGCAGATCTGTTCATCCGAGAAGAACGAGCAGCAGAAGCAAAGAGGATTAAACTATAAAAGACGCCAGCACACACACACACAAACACACACACACACACACACACACACACACACACACACACACTGAGCAACTGAACATGCCACAGGGCAGCTGTGGGGAGCACGTATTGAACAGGAACTGTCTGTCTTAACTAAATGACCAACAGGGTGCAGGGCTCTCCGCTGGTCCACTCTGCCTCATCGATACTCCGCTGCTCGACCTATTCAGCAGCAAAGAGCTTTCCTACGGCTGCGGCTCAACACCGGATCAATGTCAGGAGGAAATGGAGACAAACTACTGCTAAACAGACCGGCCCCCGTGTCGTGGCCTCACAACTGTACCAGCTCCCCCTGGCTCGGATCGTTCCACTAATGGAGGCCTCCGCTGGGGCCCCTGAGGTCTCCTAACTACCAAACAGGCCCCAGAGGATTCACTCCCCACCCCCTCTTCTTCTCTCTCTTTTTGTTATCTCCTCGTTTCTCCATCGACCTCCTCTCCTATAATCAGAGGTGCTCGTGCGCTCAGAGTCTCCGCTGGTAGATGCCGTCCAAAACGAGAGGAAAGAATCCCGTCCCTCTCCCCGTTCCACTGAACACCACTGGGATCCCTCATTACACGACTCCTGACTAGTCGCTCTCCTGCATTTGTCTTGTCTAATACCTCTGAGAAGAGAAAGAGGTGGACGGGGGAAAGGCAATGGAAAGAACCTGCATATTTGTCATTTCCGATTGTTTTAATTTTTTCACGGTAAATTGATTTTTACGTCTCCTGTTACTGGAAGCTTTGCGGGCTCGACTGCCAGGCCTGTCTGCCTCTGGCCTCGGCTGCCAAACCCATCAACAGGCTTTATGACCTGGCTCTCTGGAGGACGTTTAAGGCTTTCAGCTTCTCAGTGATACAATACTGCTTTTGTCCCAAACTCCTTTGTTGTTTTCTTTTCCCTCCCTCTCTCTTTTGCCCTCTACTGACTCTAAACCTCTTTTTCTCTCCTTAAAGTTTCTTTCCCATTTGTCAGATCCCTCTCTTGTGGCTGAGCATCGGCCTCAAAGACCAGAACCTATTTCTGGTCCATCTCTGCTTTTTTTGTAGAACTTCAGCTTGTTGCATGATGACAGGTTGAGTTTCAAACAGAACGCACAGGCTGAAGGAAGCACACCAGCTGACGTTTAAGGTCTGCCGTGGGGCGAGCCGGGTTGAAACCGCTACAGTTTCACTGCGGTGGCTGGGCGGTGCACTGTGGTCGGACTCTTCCAGGATTTTGGTAGGACTGAGGTTTGCCTGAAGGGACCTCCGAGGAGCCAGGCAGCAGGCCCGATCTAAACTGAGGCCAGAGCCAGGAATAGACTTGAGTACAGAGGGCAGGCCCTAATGGTGTGTTTGCTCGGGCAAACCCAAACAAATGACCTGAATTGAAGGACCAATCGAGGTTCAGGCCAGAAGAATAGAACAAACACAAACAAACATGGTAAAGCCAAGAAGCAAAGGCTGAAATAGACTTGTGGACACACACCTTATACCTCCATCCTGAAACTGTACCATCTGCCTCTGCAGTGTGTGTGTGTGTGTGTGTGTGTGTGTGTGTGTGTGTCTGTGTGTGTGTGTCTGTGTGTGTGTGTGTGCCACTCATGCAAACTCAGCTTCCACGACTTCCCTTCCATATTCACGCTAATGAGTGAAAACGGACAGAAATCCTCTTCTGTAATTACTCCCTAAGGAGCAAGGTTTCAGCGTGGCCATGGTGTATGAATAAACACACACACACACACACACATGCGCACGCGAAACATCTGAAACAGCATGAGCCTGACATTTGAGTGTTTACCTGTTGTGCACAGAAACATGTAAATGATCATTACAGACAATTTGAGGGCATCTGCTAATTAGGTTTGTGTCACACAGGTAATTGAGTGTGTGTGTGTGTGTGTGTGTGTGTGTGTGTGTGTGTGTGTGCGTGTGTGCATGCTGTAAAAGGAATTTTCTGAACAAATATTTCCCCAACTCATCTCACACTCAGACTTTTTCCAGGGACGTCTTGATTTTAGTAGCAAAATGAAGAGATTTGTTCTGAAATGACATCTGGCTTCGTGTGAGATCGGATTTTGGTTCAAGTGTCTGTTCAGTGATTAGCAGGACAGTAAAATGCACATTTTATGATAAACATGAGGTCAGAGAGTTAGTGAAATTGCTGACTCTGTCACATGTGGCTCTACCAGCTTTCGGTCACACATGCACCCTCTCTGCAAACAAAAGTCCAACACTGTCTTAGAGAGGATTGTTGAGAAAGGACTCTTTCTTTGAGGTGCACACACTCTCCCTGCCCAGTGTTTGTGGTGGCGGAGTGCAGCCGGCAACATCTGGATGTATTTTGGAAGTGTTTACATTTCCAAAATGCTGAAAAAGTAGAGACGAGAGAGAGAACTCTGAAAAACACTGCAGGTGCCAGAGGAGTATTAAAAAGAGAAACAAAGATGGTTTCAGATCCATCACGGCAGAGTTAGGTCACACACACGCGTATAAGTGATGGAGTTATTTGCCGCATTGTTCGTCCAACAATAACTGACATCTGGTGAAGCTAACCGTCCTCCCGGTCAGAGGTTTGTCCTTTCAAGCTTCCCGTACTGGAGTTGCTCATACGAAAGCCGAGACTTATGCGTCGACTTTGTCTGAGTCTCACCAGCTGACAACCAGTCTTACGCACTCACCACCACACACCACAAAGCAATTTCCTCCAAGATGCATGAGTGTGCACGCACACACACACACACACACACACACACACACACACACACACACACACACACACACACACACACACACAGTGAAAACAGCTGCATTTCCATTTTGCTTCCCCTAAATGACGAAAACACAAAAATAGTTGGACTTCATTCAGCCTAATCAAACCTCACGTTGGGAACAGCTCTGGGAGATGACGTCAATAATGGAGACACACACACACACACACACACACACACACACACACACACACACTCACACACACACACACACACACACACACAGAAGTGGGAGCGTCTATAGGATGTAATTTCAGTGATTGGGTGTAATTTACCAGTGCAAGTTGAAACCAAACAGGGCAACCAGGAGTGATCCATGAAAGATCAAAAAATGAACAACACACATTAGGGGTGGGGCACCTACACACACACACACACACACACACACACAGATCTGACCTGAATTATGGCTCCTTGTGATCATTGACAGAAAAAGGTTTTGACTGTGTGAGATTTAACAAATGCGTCCCACCAAGACTGTCCATGGGATCATTTTAATCCACATAGGTATGCTGCTTTCCCATGGCCCCCATAACCCCAACACACACACACACACACACACACACACACACACACACACACACACACACACACACACACACACACACGCACACACACACACACACACACACACACACACACACACACACGCACGCACACACACAGGGGAGATTATTAAAGCTACCTCGTGGCACTCGGAGGTTTCTGATGGATTTAACATCAAGAATGACTGTTAACTTTTAGGACTCTAAAGACTCGGGAGTGACTGCTGAGAAAAACAGACTTCTTAGCCAGACGCACAGATCACATGACACCCGGACGGACCCCTGGGAAAAAAAAGAGAAAAAAAAAGAAAAGGCACTGCGCCATCTCTTAGATCACAGGGACTCAGCCGCCTAGTCGTAATAATGCTGTGCAGATATATCATATTTAGATATGAATATAGCATTCATTTACAGAGAGTTGAAGTGGATTTTGCTTTGAATATGCACATCACAGTCAAGTGGTGGAGAAAAAGGGAAAAAGATAATCACCGTGAAATAAATTAAACCTATTAAGAGGAACGTATGCTCAAGGTGACAGAAGAAATTAATTTGGCTCAACTATTGAGACCCATACCTCCACCCTGCTATAGGATTTCTACCAAACTAATTACCACGCTCCACTTTCAGAAATAATAAGGAAAGTACTTAATAGGTTAGGATTCACCCCTGCATTCATATGTCCATTTAACATCCCTGCTTTTATGCCCACACACTCCTGCTCTAATGCAATTTCACATCCGCGGTTTAAAGTAGAGGAAAGAATTATATTTCAAGAGGTGTCAGGATTAGAATACACAAGCAGCAGTATTAAAATACCATTCTGGTTCAGTGTGTGTGTGTGTGTGTGTGTGTGTGTGTGTGTGTGTGTGTGTGTGTGTGTGTGTGTGTGTGTGTGTGTGTGTGTGTGTGTGTGTGTGTGTGTGTGTGTGTGTGTGTGTGTGTGTGTGTGTGTGTGTGTGCCGGGAGTTTCGGAGTGGCCGACGAGGTAAAGATGTTAACTGTTTTTTTGTCAGACTTAAGTACACCGCCACAGATCCCTGATTAATCTTCCCTCGCTGTATATTAATTTTCTTTACTGCTTCTTAGGAGGTTTAACTTTTAAAAAGAGCGCAGATATGAAAAGACCCCCTCCAAGCACCACGTCTGTTTATCCAGTCAGCAATTTGCTCCAATTAGAACAACTTCCAAATGCAACTGTTGTTTCATCTTAAACATTTTCTGTTTCAAATTAAAATGTCTTTTCTGTGTTTTCAACCACAGAATTAACATTTTACCTGCCCTCCTGAGGCTATGCAGATGGCACAAAGCCACAACGCCTCTTTTTAATAGTCAGTCCTGCATCACAAGTTATGCAAAAACTTAAAAAGGATAAATAAATAGAGCAAGTCCTTTTGAACATTCTTTTTCTTTATGTTTTACATGAATTTAAATGCAATTATCATGAATTATGAATTTGTGAGAATCTTCATCAAGATCTTTTCTGTTCTTTAACACCAAACCTCATCGTTTTTATGTTAGATTTGAGCAATAACCCCCACCCCACCCCCACCCCCCATTTATGGTATTTTATAAAATTTGCAACCTGTTCTTATTAGTGAGAGGAAAATATCTTAATTAATACCACAAAGTATCCATGCACAGAGCCAGCAGGAACATTGTCGTCAGAGGAAAACAAGAGAGGCAGGAAGGAAAGATCTCTTTAGTTTTCTATTAAACTGTAGAAGACAGTGAAAGGCCTCTAAAACACACACACTTCCCCTTCATTCCCCTCCTAGTAATTCATTTGTAAAACAGCTGGAGACAAACCCAAAAACCCACCTGATTATTCATCACATCAGCAGCTATTTTGCTGCAGATGACAGAAATCAGAAAGAATATTCAGGAGTAAATATTATAAAAGTAAAAAAGATGAATGCCCTGCTTGAGAGATCAGAGGTTTATAGGTTTCATGGTTTATTTTTTCATTTTTTCCTTTCAGACGAGTCAAAATCTCTAAAAGCACAAAAGCAAAATATGCTCTGAGGAATAATCTGACTACTTTTTTTGATGCAAATCAGAGGAAATTTGGAAAATGACAATTACTGGAAATGAAACATTACTTTTTGACTGTATTTATTTATCACAATAACAAATACTTATGAGAATGTGTCGAATTCAAAAGGTGGATAAAAAGTCAGTATTGAAGCCTAAAAAAGATAAAACGCTAAAATAAAAGTGAACTTTGTTCCAGAATGAAGTCAAAAGTTTCTCCTGAACCTGTTTGTGTTTATTTATTATCGTACCTGAAGTTTCTGGGTGTGCCTTTCCTGAGTAAACTAGGAACTTTCAGACTTTACTCCTACAGCAGACTCCACAAAGCAACCTGAAGAACTTCCTACAGACTTTCACAATAAGAGTCTAAATCAGTCACGCCCATCTGAACATATCTGAGGCTTAAAAACAATGTTTATTGTTTTTGTTCTTTGCTAAAACTCCAGCTGCAGCTCATCACAGATGTTATTTATAAGTTGTTTGGAAGAAAGATAAAATTTCTGCAGTTCATTTACGCTAAGCATTATGGGTATTGTAGGGTAGAAGACCTGTGCTGAATACACACGCTGAAAAAGACAATCAGTGAACTTTTAGCTTTTCTAAATTAAAGACAAAATGAACTGCTGAGAAATTATAGTCATGCAGATAAAAGTTACCAGAGGCAAAGAACGGTTATGTTAAGATATGATCGGTGACCAGCGTGGTCACAGGGCGGGCTGCACTGTCCCGCTCTAATCACGAGAGACACATTTATCTGCTGTTCAATATGCATTTCAATTACAACTTGTGTCCAATACAGAACCTCGGCTGTAACTTTTAATATGCTCAGATACCCATCGCTTAGATTGAACTTAGATAGTTTTTTTTTCTTTTTTACTATTTCTTTGCAGCTAGTGCACCTGTGTGAAGACAAAAGCCCAAATTAAGCTCACAGAAGTAATAAAATAAAATAAAATAAATAAATAAAACAAGATGCTGTCACTCGCTGATCTGTATCTGGACAAGTCAAACTGCGATAAAGTCACTCTACAACCACCGCAATCGATGGAAGTAATTTATTTACCTCACAGGGCAATCTCTGCTCTGCCTGAGGACAGGGAGAGAGAGAGAGAAGAGAGAGAGAGAGAGAGAGAGAGAGAGAGAGAGAGAGAGAGAGAGAGAGAGAGAGAGAGAGAGAGATTTGGCAAGCACATGTGAGTGGTGTGTAAATTAATTTAGCAGCAGTGAGATCCAGAGCCATGTTTAAGTCCATAAAACAAGGGGAGGTTAAAGCAGCTCACATCTCACACACACGCACACACACACACACACACACACACACACACACACACACACACACACACACACGCATCAGGCAATGGTCCAACAACCAAAACCACCTCTTCCAGGGAGACATAAGACGTGAGATGTCATCTTTGTTCCAATACTGTGGAGTGCTGTCTCTAGATGCCACTAAAAAGGTGGGAAAAAGAACAGTTAAAGAGTTCTTTCTTTTCTTTCTCTCTTCTTCGTGCAACACACACACACACACACACACACACACACACACACACACACACACACACACACTGGGAGAGAGGCTTGTCCATGGTCCTTGACTTTAACAAATAAAAGGCACTTAACTAAGGCTCAGTGATCGATACAAATGCTGCTGCCGGGTGGTATTCACTCACACACACACACACACACACTTATCCTACCTCCTCAGATGCTCATGCATATGCATGTCCATTGTGATTTATGCATCCTGGCGGGGGTGTGAGCCTATCTGAGCGCAGGGCCAGCACACGGGTCAGCTCATTTGTAAATTAGTTGCCTATTTATGGATCTGTACATGTTTGACGTGCACATCCGTGGATGTTTGTGCCTATAAATCTGTGAGCGTGCACGTGCGGCTAGAGGTCAACACTGGAAATAGGCTCATAATCACCGCAGCACCTTCATTCATAATATTCAATGAATTATTTCCAGCTTCTGGTCTTGGCACATGCAAATCACGTGTGTGTGTGTGCGTGCGTGCGTGCGTGCGTGTGTGTGTGTGTGCGTGCGTGCGCGCGTGTGTGTGTGTGTGTGTGTTTATTGTCCACTGCCAGCCTGAACTCTGACCCCTGCTTTTTGCTGCTGGATGTCACCCAGCTCAGTGACCTCTCTTATTATACCCAGAAAACTTCCATCGGAGAAGCTGTCAGTGACTGAGGTCCCTGTGGTCTCCTGCCCTGTATGTATGTGATGCATTATGGGTAAAAAATCAAGACAAAGGTACAACCAAAAAAGTGTTTTCACGGTTAACCATTCTATAATTTGTGGAACATATCCTTCTGTGCAGTAAAGTAAGGAAGTGTGTGTCCACTCTTTTGTGGAAATTCAGAGGTTTTGCTCCTCCCCCTTCCCACCTCCTCTGAACAACAGATTTGGGCTAATTGGGCAGCTGCACGTCCCTCCTCCTCCTAAACCCTTCCAACCCGTCTCCCTTACAGAAAAAAAATTCATTTTTCTACAAATGTTTGAAGCAGGCATGAATGGAAAGTTTAGACTGAATTGTTTCACAGGGCTAACTTTAAACACACACACACACACACACACACACACACACACACACACACACACACACACACACACACACACGCACACACACACACACACACTGTCTGTGATATTGTCTGTTTAACCATCTGCTTATGGATATCCCTTCCTTTGTTATTTGTTGCACGTTGTAAACATGAGCAGCTAAATTTCAAATGACCATCACAACTGTTTTGCCTTTTCAGAATAAAACATCATTGGGACAAACTTCAACTTGAGGGTGATTATATGAAATCACTAACAAAATAAAACATTGCAAGCCACTGCAACACACACACACACACACACACACACACACGCTATTGACATAAAACACCTCAAACACACACAGTCAAACTCCTTGTGAAGTGCGTAAGCGAGCCAACAGAGATGTTTCAATGGGTTGTAAACTATTGAGCATGTGTGTGTGTGTGTGTGCGCGCGCGTGCGTGCGTGTATGGGCGGGCATGCGACTGCGTTGACCTCTTTGTGTGTAAGGAAGTGTTACTTTGTGTGTGCTTGGATGTAGAGGCACACTGTAAGCCATATGCCTCTGTAGTGCTGATGCCAGCCTACGCTACCCCCCCCCCCCTCCTCCCCGCACACACAAACACACTCCTGCCCTGTTACAAAGACTCTTGCATGTATCCATGCAAGCTTGGCAGAATAAAAAGCGAGCCCCTCCACTTCATTAGGAAAGTAAACACAAGTGCTGTCTGAAGTGGCTAATTAGAGACTAATTACTCCCTGCTCGTTACTAATGCAAATTAGATTATGCTGCTTAACTTCCTCGTGTCCACAACGCTGCTGTTAATTGAGGCCTTTTGAAATTAAATTACCCGCTAATTAGCATATCAAAACTATTAATTCTGAGCAAGGAGGGGGGGAAAACAACAACAAATGCCAAGTTTTGCTAATGAGTTTTGCTAATTGAATATGTGCGCTCAGTCAGTGCTCGGATGTTTTGTGCCAGGAATACCCATTCAGCTGATCAGCTGGTTTGTGTGTGTGTGTGTGTGTGTGTGTGTGTGTGTGTGTGTGTGTGTGTGTGTGTGTGTGTGTGTGTGTGTGTGTGTGTGTGTGTGTGTGTGAGTGTGTGTGTGAGTGCCAGTGTGCAAGCAGCCAGACAGAGACTCCGTGCATCATAAGAGCGGTGTATAATTAAAGGAACCATTCCATCTCTCCGAATGCTTTGTCAATATTTCCTTGTGAACGTGCAACTCCACTGATGTTCAGCACGCAGGGAGAAAAGGATGCAGTGGAGATGGAGAGAGGAGTGTAAGAGAGGATGGATATTCATCTCATGAGACACTAAAGAGCCACTGGATGTGGAGTGTGTGTGTGTGTGTGTGTGTGTGTGTGTGTGTGTGTGTGTGTGTGTGTGTGTGTGTGTGTGTGTGTGTGTGTGTGTGTGTGTGTGTGTGTGTGTGTGTGTGTGTGTGTGTGTGTGTGTGTGTGTGTATGTGTGTGTGTGTGTGTGTGTGTGTGTGTGTGTGTGTCTGTGTTCTGGAAGCACGGTTTGTCCAGGCTGTAATCCCTCTTTGAAGTAAAAAGCCCTATCTCTCTGATGCTGGACTCTGCCTTCATGACCCCTCCTCTCTACGTCAACTTCAGCTCCAATACCTGTCCAATTAGGAACACACACACACACACACACACACACACACACACACACACGTGCACAAGAACATTTCGGGGTTTTTTCTCAGGAACTATTTAAACTGATTTCAAGCTTTTCAGACTGGTGGACAAATTTACAGTAGGAGCTACCTACTTATCAATAACTGATGAAACACACATCAAAACCAGGAAGAATCCACCTCTTTAATCTGGTGATGGAATAACTAATCCCACATCTGATCATCTATTTCAGATTTGCCTGTAAAACACAAATATTGAGCGTGAAAATCCACGTTAAGCTGGGCCCCTTTTACAAATTCCTACTTATTACTGTTTCCAGCTCTGGTTTCATTATCCCTATAATGGCAGATGAAAAAAGGATTGGTAAAATTGAGAGGTAGTCATACAAAAAAATTAAATCACCATGATAATTAGATGTAAAGATATTATAATTCCTTTAACGGGATGCATAGAAACTGCTGCTTGACAATATTTGCCCTAATTGCTGGAATTAGCATATTAACTAGTTACCATTTGGGTGAGTTGATTAAAAAAATTGATTATTCGTCTATTTCTTTTAGGAGTTTCTTAATCAAAATCTAACATCCTTGAAAAATTAATTTGAAACCGTTTCTTATCAGTTAATTAAATCGGGTTGGAAGTCCTTTTTTTTCTCTTCTTCTGCGCGCCGTGATTAGAACGGTTCTGTTCTTTTCTGTTCAGACACCATGACGTTAGAAGGGGAACTTTTCACTGTCTCATCAAACATTCACAACCACAAGAATAGGACTTCTTTGAAGGGCCTTCCGCCTTTTTTTCTCTTTTTTTTTTTGCTTCCAAAACCTCTGCCTTTCTGATAAATTGTGCTACACCCAATAGATCTTTCTTTCTCGTTAACACATTCTCATTAACGTACAGAGAAAGAGAACGGAGAACGAGGGGGAGAGGAAAGGGGAGAGGCCAAAGGGTGTGTGTGTCTGTGTGTTTTTGTGTGTGAGAAAGAGAGAGAGAGAGAGGGGGGGGGGGTGGTGGAGGAAATTGGACAGACGGACATGAATATAGTGACAAATTTTAGAATTCAGTGGTGAAGTATAAAAAAAGAAAGAAAGACAACACACACACACACACACACACACACGTTGCCTTTGGGTAGCATTGGGTGACAGCCTTGGGGTGGTCTGAGCTGAGACTAAACAACTAGCCAGGAGCTAAAACAAGAGCCGCTGTTACAAGACCTGAAGGTCTTTGAACCCATCATCTCTTTCCTTTGGTGACAGCTGAGAATGAAAACTTCTGGGGAAAAAAAACGACTGAAACAATAATCAAAATCACACAAAAATCTTCTGTCTTAAATTTTCTAAATCAGAGCTTGCCGTCACCTCAGAAAACTACTTTTCTATTTCTGGAGTGAGACTAATTACGTAGCTCTGCCCCCGAGAAAGAAAAGCCCCCTCCTCAAGGAGAGAGAGAAAGAGAGTGCGAGAGAGAGGCAGCCATGGAGCACATTCACCACTAGCATCAGTGGAATATAACTTTGTCTTCCCCTCTTTTTCAGCGAGCAACGGAGCAGAACCGAACAGATACAGTGCACTCCTCTCATCTGTCCATCCCAGACTCCTCAGGGAGGTGCGGGAGGACTGGAAGGAGAAGCAAGGACGGGTGGGGGGTCAAAAGAAGAATCAGTGATGTAAAAGAGCCCTCTCTGATTGGATAATGAATTGAATGATTGTAAGAGCCTGGCGTTCAAGTTAGGCAGAAATCTCAGTTCATCAGCCAAGCAAGTTGCATCCTCATCAACCAATCAAACCCCCAACTGGGTTACGTGGGGGGTTCAGAGGGGGGGTGGGGGGTGGGGGGGGTGGGGTCTCAGCTAGAGTACCGTGGTCAAGTCTACATTTTTTTCCTGTCCTTCTTTTCTTCTTAAAACACATTGTAGCTCTGGTTGTCTCCCTCGGTGGGAGACGGAGAACTCTCAAATCCACAATTACCACACAGAACTATCAATTTCCTCATCAATTAACCCTGTGGGAAGAGAGGGGACAGAGGAGAGCGAAGGGAGAAGAGGAGGAACATTCAGATGTGGTAGGAAGAGGGTCATGTCAGTACGGCCCTTCTCCGTGGCCGTTTCTCAATATTCAAGTACGCCAGTACATGTTTGGGTATTTGGCAACTACATTCTTGGCAAGTACAGAAGAATGTCCATTCCATCAAGTGTGGAAGTGCGAGAGTATGAAAGTACGGGAGTGTGAGAGTACGGGAGTAGGAGAGTACGGGAGTGTGAGAGTACGGGAGTGTGAGAGTACGGGAGTGTGAGAGTACGGGAGTGTGAGAGTACGGGAGTATGAGAGTACAAGAACGACATTTGGAACATAACTGTACTAGTATGTCATGGCAACAAGCATGGATTTATGCTACCATTAAAAAAATTGCCTGCAATAAAAGTAAAAGGTGTTACGTCCCCGACAGGAGATGTTAAAATGCGAAGGAGGGGGTAACATAAGAAATGTGACAGTGGAGTTTAAAATGGATTTATTTGTAATGAAAGGTTCGAAAAACGAGCAAACAGATGGCTAGCATTATAAAGATAATGCAAAAACAAACCAAAACTCTCAAAAAGGTTAACATCACACAAATTATCAACTATAACTATCAACTATAAAAACAACGCTGGTTTAATTTAGCAGAATCACTCATATATTTATTCATTTAAACTTAATAATTTGTATTTATGAGCTCTCTCCTTTGTCTTTTCCGTTTGTGGTATAACCATTTTGAGAAGCAGTGCATAATAGGATATCTTGCCACAGGCGCGCAGATAGGGTGGGGGATGGGGGGGGGGGGTCTGCCCCCCCCCTCCCCCAAGATTCAGATCGGATCCGCCCCCCCCAACTAAGGCCAGAAAGAAAACAAAATCGGAGGTTAAGCGCTTGAAGCTCCTTTTTCCAATTACATTGAATGCAGCATGACGTAAACAATCACCAACTCCAGAGGCACCAAAGTGGTTGCTGCTAGGATGCAGGATGAAGCGAAAAAGGCGAACAACGATTACTGCGTATTTAAAAAAGACCAACAGTGTAAGTAGGCGGGACCGATCTGTCTGTTTATGCGTGTTGGTTCTAGTTTCAGTACGTTGTTGTCGGTGTTGGGACTTACTCGTTATAAACGCCAAAGCCTCATTGCTGAATTTTACAAGTCTCATCTACAAATATGATCCCTCGTGAAGTTACTGCTTTACATCGGAAGATAGTGGAGATGTGTAACCTTCAGGCTGAGCAAAGTTTGGGCGTTTTTAGAGTTTGAAAATTGAGGCTCCCAGTCGGGGAGAGGAGGAGATGCATGCAACATGAAGAGCGTAAATATGAGATAAAACGTATAATTGCCGGCAGGTCAGGTCTTTGTTGACTGATCACGTTGTCTGGTCATGACTGACTCTGATTATGAAGTAGAATATTGACTGATGAAGAAATTCACTCATCCAGCCGGGAAGATTGACGCTGCTGCAGCATCAGACAGCTGGTGCTGCACGAGAGGTGTGTTGGGTTTACAAGCTCCAACCGCTGGGTATGATGTTTGTTTAACCTTCTCTGGGACGTGATGGATGTAGAAACGATGGTAAAAACACCGCTAACGTGACAGACGTAGCGACAATGTAAAAATAAAGCCGTAAAAAGAGGCAGAAGCCGATGCGTTAGGTTTGGAAGTCAAAGTGTGCCACACAATCATAAAAAAGGTAAAACTTAAAATGAGATTTATATATTTATATATAAATTAAAACTTTCCAAATATAATGACAAATTTCTAAATAACGTAACAATATAAAGGAACATCTGTTGGTCAAGCTGAAAAGTTTGGGAACCACTGCTCTAAGTGATAAGTGAATAAGGTTGGGCATCGAGCATCGATTTCAACTGGTTCCAACTGTTAGTTTTTCCCGGAATCGTTCAAAGTTTTTCATTTCATTCCTAGAATGCCGACCGGAAGAGGAATCCGCGGCCGATCTCCGTGAAAATAAACGTGATCTGCAAATTGTGATCAACGCTTTTCAGAGCTGATCACACCAGCTGTCTGTGTGCAGCACCGAGTGCCCCCTCCCCCCACCCAGATATTGGCCCTTTGCACCAACATCACCTAATCACGTGGGTCCACCATGCTGGACGGCAAAACCATGTAAACAGTGAATGACACGATTACTAAAGAAGTAGCGCATCTAGCTGGGGCTCACAGAGAGCGGTATGTTAACTAGCTTACCAACGTTAGCTTACGTTCTCTCTGCAGCTGTTCACCGATGTAAACATGTTGCTGACTTTGCCTAAATTCACCCCTCTGGATTTATAACATTACGTTGTAAACAGCGTTTCACTTTACACCAAAGCTGATTTTTTAAAAAGTCCGGATCCCTACCAGCTTCTGTTGCTGGTGGTGTTACCGGGTTCAGCTGCTGCTCTCACACCCGAATGAGAAGATCTCTGAACGATGACGCTCATATAAATAAATAACGTAATTTTATCACGTAATCATACATCGGAGCTTTAATATTGTTAATAATCGTCTCGCTTTACACTACAGTGGACGGAGCGCATCCTCCGTGGTGAAATTCCATCCATCAGGATTGGAACAGTACTTGGGCCAATGCTGAGGACGTTTCATGAGTACACGAGTACACAAGTTCAGAAAGTACACGTATTGAAAAATGACCCATCACTCTCTCCACATATTTGGCTTGGTGCATCCTACTTTCAAAGTCATGCGTTGGGTATGAGCATCATGACCCGTAAGAGCCATAAGAGACCAGACAGTTCTACCTCGCTGTAATAAGTTGGAAAATTCAACCTAATCGTAAGAGGCCAGGCAATTCTACCTCACTGTAAGAGGTCAGACAGTTCTACCTCACAGTAAGTCAGAAAGTTCTACCTAACCATAAGAGATCAGACAGTTCTTCCTCACCATAAGAGGCCAGATATGTCTACCTCACCGTAAGAGGTCAGACAGTTCTACCTAACCATAAGAGATCAGACAGTTCTTCCTCACCATAAGAGGCCAGATATGTCTACCTCACCGTAAGAGGTCAGACAGTTCTACCTAACCATAAGAGATCAGACAGTTCTTCCTCACCATAAGAGGCCAGATATGTCTACCTCACCGTAAGAGGTCAGACAGTTCTACCTAACCAAAAGAGATCAGACAGTTCTTCCTCACGATAAGACGCCAGATATGTCTACCTCACCGTAAGAGGTCAGACAGCTCTACCTAACCATAAGAGATCAGACAGTTCTACCTCACCGAAAGAAGTCAGACAGTTTTACCTCACTGTAATAAGTTGGAAAGTTCAACCTAATCGTAAGAGGCCAGGCAATTCTACCTCACCGTAAGAGGTCAGACAGTTCTACCTCACCATAAGAGGTCAGACTGCTCTACCTCACAGTAAGTCAGACAGTTCTACCTCATCATAAGAGATCAGACAGTTCTACCTCATTGCAAGAGACCAGACAGTTCTACCTCACCATAAGAGATCAGACAGTTCTACCTCATTGCAAGAGACCAGACAGTTCTACCTCACCAAAAGAGGCTTTAAAGTTTTACCTCACCATAAGAGGCCCGACAGTTCTACCTCACCTACAGACTTGACACCACCAATCAGCTGTCAGACAGCCAACAGCTCAATGATGGGAGCAGATCTGATAAAGGCTAAAAACAAACAGGGAGAAAGAACTCAAGGGAAGGACAGAAGAATGTTTGAGAATGATTTCTTAGATCAAGGGTCCCTGTCTTGCCACAACTCTTCATCACATTTTCACCCACCCCACCCCCACTCCCCGGGAGCTGATTCAAACCAATGCCAGCCTTAAGTGGAGTTTGCTGACAAACTTTCTACAACCCCCCCCCCCCCCCCCCCCTGCCTTACATCACAAAAGCAAGCCAGGGTTTCCTTGCCGCTCACCCTTCCTCCTGCCCTCATTTTTGTACTTTAGTCCTTGGATCCCTTCTCGAGTCCCCTCTCTCATTTGTGCTAACAAGTTTCCGAAGCGAATGCACAGTCTTGACTGACCTTTAGACAATGGAAACCATCTGCAACTAAAGTTGACAATTGGCGCTACAGGTTGCAAACAGTAGCTCTGACCTTCAGCGAGCAAATGGGCATTTTGGCAAGATGACGAACCAAACGTCTGTTCATTAGGCTGGTTAAAATAAAATGTAAATAACCTGTTAAAATGTGGAAAATTTCCGTTCTAAATTTGCCCCATTACTTTAGGTTATTGCTGCATTGACTCACAGCTTTTACTTTTTTTATTATTCTCCTTTTGTTTTTTTTGTTGTTTTTTTTTTTCAAATAATTCAAAATCTGTTTAAAAAAGGTACGTTTTCATATAGGAAGAGGCAGGTGTGCAAAATAAATAAATAAATACACTGCAGTCTTATTTTGCTTGAAAAAATAGCTCATTTAATTTAAAATTGTCATGGCTGATGTTAAAGTGACCTTAATAAGTATCTAAATTAATTTATTTTCTTCAACAAAAAAAAAGATCGGTTAAGGTTTATAAACTCAAACCAATTTGAGTCTTTTAAATCTTATTTCTTCCACTATGACGCTTTCATTCTAATATGATGAAATAAACGATGAGCAGAGGAAGCAAAACATTAAATTGTGATGACATCTCAGATGTAATGAAGAGAGCAGAGGGAACACAGAACTCACACAAGGAATGACGAGGAGAAGACCGGAACAAAAAGGAAGAAAGGACAGAGAGTGGGGGGTGGGGTGATGGACAGTAGAAAAGTGCAACACAATGAGGGAATGAGAGACAGCGAGTGTTGAGTCCTTCACACTGAGCGACTGTTGGGAGTATCGGAGCTCCAACTGGGAAAAGAATGCTTCCCGGTCAACCACGGACAAGAGATGAAGGAAGCTCTGGAATCTGCAGGCAGGAGTGTCAAGTCTGTGTGTTTCCTCATGAGTGACGGAAATTTAGCTGAGTGTGTTCAGAGAAAAATGTAAAAAAAAAAAAAAAACTTTGAATGTGTCTGACTAATGTGTTTTTCAGAAGTTTTAATTATATTAGATTAAGGGTTAAAAAAGAAAACAACTTTTAATTGTTCAGAAAATCATTTTTAAATTATTTGAAACTTAAAAATATTTAAATTTAGGGAAAAAAGTTGGTAAAAAATAAAAATTTTTTAAAGAGTATTAAAAAAATATATTTAGAAAATATATAATTAAATATAAGGGCTGCAGTGGCGCAGTGGTTAGAGCTGTTGTCTTGCAGCGAGAAGGTCCTGGGTTCGCTTCCCGGCCTGGGATCTTTCTGCATGGAGTTTGCATGTTCTCCCTGTGCATGCGTGGGTTCTCTCCGGGTTCTCCGGCTTCCTCCCACAGTCCAACAACATGACTGTTAGGTTGATTGGCCTGTCTAAATTGTCCTTAGGTGTGAGTGTGTGTGTGATTGTTTGTCTAGTGTGTCTCTGTGTTGCCCTGCGATGGACTGGCTCTCCAGGGTGTACCCCGCCTGATTGCCCGTTGACTGCTGGAGATAGGCACCAGCCCCCCCCCCCCCCCCCCCCCCCCCCCCCCGCGACCCTGCGTGGACAAAGCAGGTTCAGAAAATGGATGGATGGATAATTAAATATATTTTCTAAAATAAATATAAAAGCATACTATTTGTGAAAAGGGTGACAATAAATATGTTTTAGAAAACAGTTACCTCAACACGTTTCTCCACATTTCCTTTGTTTTTAACTCCCCCCTGCTTTGATTTTTCCTCTCTTTCATCCCAGTAAACAGTTAATGCTGCTCCACCAAGCAAACACACACCCATCTGTGCCCCCCCCAGCTCCCCCGGCTCCCCCCTCAGGAACATGAGGACCGGTTCTGATTCACAGGCTGGTAAAGCTGTGGTGGACAGCAGTCTTGATCTGCCCGGATTAGGCTACTTTTATTTCCCTGAGAGCCACGGGGAGGGAAGGGAGGAGAGGTGGAAGGAGATGATCGTGTGTGTGTGTGTGTGTGTGTGTGTGTGTGTGCGCGCGTGTGTGTGTGTGTGTGTGAAGGAAAGGGGGGTGTCCTCAAATCAATCTACAAATGTCAGACAGCGACCGGTGACCGCAGAGATGCACACTAACACAAAAATCACACACTCATAAACACTCGTCAAAGAGACTCGTCATTCTCCGTCTCATCAGGTGGCGGAGGCAGCGATGTGGGGGTGAGATAGGAGGAGAGGGAGGGAAGGCAGGCAGGATGGGGAAGATGGGGAGGAGGGGGGATTACACAATTATTCAGATAACAGCTGGGAATAATCTAGTGGCAGATGTCTCTCGGTCAACAATGCCCACCACACACAAGTGTGTGTGTGTGTGTGTGTGTGTGTGTGTGTGTGTGTGTGTGTGTGTGTGTGTGTGTGTGTGTGTGTGTGTGTGTGTGTGTGTGTGTGTGTGTGTGTGTGTGTGTGTGTGTGCATGCGCACTCTAACAGTTTCAATGCTCACAGAGAAAACGGTTGCCGGTGAACCAGCATGAGCCACTCAAACCGCACCCGTCTGGAAAAGTTCTTTCTTAAGTCACGATCAGATCCAGATCTAATATTCTCTCTAAGAAACAGACAGACATGTTACCTATTCCTGAGTTGGGTTTAACAGACTCTAAATCGCAGCCCCATAAACATTCTTTGCATCTATCATGGTACCTAGAGGAATCCAGAAGAGACACTCTACTTTTAATCTCTTATTGGTTCCTAGTTGTCACATTTAGTCTTTTCTCCAGACGTTTGGAGAAGTTTCAGCTCTGCTCCTTTCTAACATGAATAAATCTTTCTGCTGTTATGTGGTTGCGGAGGAAGGAAGGGGCGGCCCGGGCTAGTGGTGCGTCTGGAGCTCCATCAATCCGTCAACCAAGGCAGCCCATTGTGATTTGGTTTAACACTGGCTAACAGCTCATCCTGTCAGGGGGATGGATCATCCCGCAGCGCCTCACATGCTAATAGCTTAAGTAGGCATCCCATGTCCCCTGGAACTAATACCACAAATACTAATGCCATAAAAGAGTGGTGCATGCCATCACTGCAGCCTCACTTTCGCCCGTGTTAGCCACCATCTCCATACTTTCCGGATTAGAAAACATAATGAGATGCATTTAAATGGTGATTACCTCCCTGGTAGTACAGGAAGGCAACGAAACGAGAGGAAATGCAGCATGGCTAATTTCTTATCATTGTATGTTAATCTACTGTCTTCTGGCTTCTTGACGCGAATCAAAAGCCTGCGTATTTGTTAATTCTTTTGTCGTGAGTCGAGCAGATCAGTGTGGAGAAGTCGAGGCATTCGTGATTGCAGGTTGCTCCCGAGATCACGAAATCCCCACGCGCCAACTCTTGTGCGAATCTCAGAATTTCACCAGAGTGCTCTCTCGTCCACTCAGAAGATTTCTGCACCGAAGCGCCACGGGCAAATGAGCACTCAAGAGCTGTGTAATACTTCTCTCCAGTCAGATGGTTTGTGAAAGGTGCAGAATGCAGCGAGGCCGTGTGTGCATATCCATGACATCCTGAACGCCGCGCCTCACAGCTGTCGCTGAACCCCACTCAGCCATCCCTTACAATACACATGAAAGCGGCCCTGCAGAAAGTTTTCGCCACATTGTTGCTCAGAGGGGAAGCTTTCTGCCGCCGCGCTCTCCTCGGTCGCCCCGCTCGATTGACGGCTGCCCTGTCAGTTTGTCGCGCGGCTTTAGAAAACACCAACGGCTCTCTCTGATGAAGTGCTTACAAAAGGTCATAGGGTGGAGGCGACAGAGAGAAGGGACTGAGACAGAGAGATGGAGACAGGATGGAGTGAAGGAAAATCCATAACACAAATACAGCTGTCAGAAGCAATGCAGAGTTAGTGGGAGGAGGGGGTGTACAATGACCGATGAGAGCTTATGCAAGAAGATGCTCTGCTGGAACACAACGGGCGTCCTCTCAGCTCCCCTTTCCTCTGCTCACATTGACCGTCTCTGTGCGTCTTGAGTCAAACTGCTCTCAGTCCTCCAGACTCCAGCTCTAGAGGCTGATCTAATGCTTCCTCAGCTCACACAGTTGCTCCCCTCTCACCACGTGGGGTTTTCCCTCAAATTTTCTATCTCTGCCCACCTCCACACACCCATCCATAGGAAACGGTCTCTTCTGTGCTGCGCCGTTAGGTCACTTCTTCCCACATCAATCAGCTGTTAATGGGCCAGTGCTCTAATAGACCCCGCAACACCAACATAAACGGGAAAGAGCGTATTTTGTCTGATGTGAATCAGAAAAGGAAGGGTGTGTGAAATTCAGAGATTTGATAGGAGCAGATATCACCACATCAGGAACAATGGGACAAAAGTTGATAAAAGGGAAGGAAACAAATGAAGAGATCCCATCCTTTTCCCTCCCTTTAGAGTACGACATCACCTTCTGAGCTGCTGCAGACACTTAAAAAAATCAAATTTGAGGTAAAAGATGTTTTAAAAGCAAACACACACACACACACACACAGCCGGACACGCACATTTTCACACAACGCCCAGGCCCTCAGCTTCTCCCAAATAAGTTCAATTAGAACCACATGTATAATCAGACTGAGTCTGAAGCAATTTGGCGGCCATTTCACTTTGCAGTCAATCACGCCGATACACAACCAGAACATTCCCCACAATCCAGCTGTCCTCACACACTCATTCATTTTTCTTGCAGCAATTCTAAAATCGTTTTTAAATAACATTTCATATCATCAGAAATGGTTTAAAATGAGACTAGTTTGTGGAATCAAACAATTGCATTCAATATTGCTTAATTATAAATGAAAACATGATTGAAATGACTTTTTTCAACAACATTTTGTTTTTATCACAGTTAAAGCTTGAAATGTCCAGAGCAGTGATGTCAGCGGCAGGAATTTAAACATTGTTTTTCCAGATTTTCTGCTAAACCCATCAGAAACATGTTGAAATGTTCTGCATTACAGCTTTTAAAAACGTGCACTAAGTGCTGCAATAGGATCTGCAGAGCATCTGACGGGTCAAACCCCTACACGTATAGCCAGGGTGTATACGGCTGCTCTTCAGCATCACTTTGGAAAGCAAAAGCACTCAGACTTGTGGGTTTGGGAAGGCAGGAGGGTTTTAATGAGACAGATGATGCTACCGATCCACGGGACATTTAAAACCTCCAAATACTGTCCATTTACACTCAAGCAGGACAGGTGAATGAGAAAAAAAGCACTCTCTCTCTCACACACACTTCCATGAGCCTTCTCGTGTACTCATGCTAGAGGTGAGGACTCGGTGAGTGAGTTTATGGAATAATACAATCACACTGCTGCCTTTTAATCCCATTGAAGGGGGTTTAAAGCGTACGAGATTCAAAACCACTATTGCCTTGTCTCTAGATGGTTTTGCTCCAGTCAGTCACACACACACACACACACACACACACACACACACACACGCATGCACACAATCAGGCCAAAAAAGGATGTTTTTAAAATTCCCTGTTTAAGTAACTTGTGAGGAAAAAGGAGCTTGAAACAAATCTATAGAGAAATTAATAGCAACAATAAAATAAAACAGGATGCGGAAAAGACAGAGCGGGAGAGAAAGAAATCAACCAAAGGTGTTGAAGCAAGCTCGATGAAAAAAGGTGGCAAATACAGACTCTGGGAAACAATAGCCGACAGAGAGAGTCAATCTGTCTCTGACACCTCTGGCTTCCTGCACACTCACATTTTCCCTCTTTCTCTCCAGCTTTAGCCTCTAACATACTTTTTTGGTTCTTTGTGTTTTATTATTTTTACGCTTCAATGAAAAGCAGCACCTGTGTGATCTGCCAGTGCTGCTGCAGAAGTCTACAAGTCCATCTCAGCAGGAGCTCCTGTGTCAGGTTTAAGTGATGACTGGAGACAATCAGATTTTTGATAAAGTAAATCTACAAAAAAAGATTTTTGTTTGTTTAAAAAATAAAAAAGACTGATGAACTGAGAGACCTTTGGAGCTGAGAGCTGAGAGAGGAATTATTATAATTACAATTATCATTCTGGCAAACATTTATATTTTTTAATCATTTGGAAACAGTGCCTTTAAAATTTGTAGAAATGAGTTCCAAGTTGTTATAAACATTAAACCGAAGAAGGCCAAAACACTTCAAAGCTCAACGCTTCTCTTCCTTTATAATAAAAAGTGGCTGTTTGACGCACTGAGACTCTTCCTAATTGTTTTCTCGTTATTGGCCGCGCGGCGCGCACCTGGGGCTACGCGCCGCCACCAAATACCTGTCTCCCTCCCTGCTCAGCACCAGAAACGTGGCGAAGGTCATAAAACGTGATTAAGAGCTTTTTCATCCCCGCCGGATCTGCTATTAAAGCGCAATTAAAAGTGTGTCATCACGTCACGCAAAAAATACCGCCACAGTGGGGGGAGGGGGTGACAACAGCCGAGAGAGGACACAGTAAATAAAATTAATTATGCCAAATGCCCTCGCGCCCATCAATCACGGGGCAATAATACCCGTGTCAGAGCGCGCGCCCGCACGGCCTGTATGCTTCTCTCTGAATGACAGACAACTAACAGCAATTAATTGTCATTTCTCTCCTCTTTTTTATCCCTTTCTTTTTTTGAAGGGGAGTGTCAGGACCGAATCTGACATCCGGGAAATCTTTTTCTCGCCCTTTTATTTTTGCGGGAAATGACAGAAATAATATAAAACTTTTTTTACTCCTCAACTGAATTCAAAGTCATTCGATTTCTTACATCAGCAAAATCTTTTATTATGTCTGCATACTGTTTTAACCGACAGCAGGATTAAGTTGGCTATTGATGGATGATTGTTTCAGGGCCTGTTGGAGGGGGGGGGGGGGGGGGTCAACGAACAAGAAGAGTTTCTGCTTGAATTCAGTGAATTTAACGTAAACTTTGAAATCATTTAAGCAGGTTCTTTTAATCAGAACATCTTAATTATTTTCACTTTGACTCGTTTAGTTAAACATTATTAAAAAGGGGATTGCTGTAATGCATCCAGCCGATTTGCTTAGATTTAACCCAAAACTGTTTAATAACTCAAACCTCTAAAACAATCAGCTCCAAAGGACTTTTCTGTTTGATTTGGTGAAATCCAGTTAGATGTGTAGAAAACCCCTGAGACAGATCAAACCAGAGCTCTCCCTGAGTGGGTCCGGTTTCAAAAGTCAAAATCATTTGAAAAGAAAGTATTGTTCCCCAAACCTATTGACCATGTCAGCTCCAGAAAGCTGCTACCCCCCCCCCCTCTCTCTTTCTTTCTTATGAGACAAGGACTCTTTCATCTTCACTAAGAAGGTGCAAACCCCCTTTTTAAGAATTTTAAACGTTATTGTTTATTTATCAGATAAAGCATATATGTAGAGGACATGCGTTTAGCGGCTGGAGATGAAAAAGGTAACAAAAGCAGTGCGGCTGTGCGTAAAATCCTCCAAATGTGATGTTAAAGTCTTCCATCACTCACAGATTTTTTTTCCTAAAGCAAGAAGAAAATAACTTTTCTTTCTCTAAAGGACAATAGTTTAAACGACCACACTTTAGGAGGACAAAAATGAACAATTCAAAGAAAAAAAGACGCAATTTTGTCTATTTTTTGCGTTCGGGGGAAATGTACGTCTAAACAGGCCTGTTATTGATTATTAAACCCATTTGAACCAAAGCAGGTCGAGGAAAAACATAAATGCTGTTGAAATGATGGAAAACAGCGAGAAGAAGGATTATAAAAAAGAGTGAAAAGTTTGAAAGTTAGACTAAAGTTGAAGGAGAGAAGTGGAAAAACAAAAAGAAGCGAGCTCGGCCGCTGCGTGAGTTCTGCTCTAATGCTCCATATCACAGCACGGGACTTGCGGGAGTTTTACCAACATGAAAAGAGAAAGAAAAAAAGTTCCTCGGTGTTTCTAATCTAATGTGAGCTTCGTGAGGAGGATGAAAGAAAGAGGAAAGTAAAGAGCAGATAATGCATCAACCTGTTCTCTTGGTTTCTGAAGAAGTCAACTTTCACGCCAGTGGTTGGACCATGTGGACTGCCCCGCTTCTGCTCCTCAGACCCCGGCGCGTCCACTCTCTCTCACGCGGCGACAAAAGGAGAGGTGGTGGTGAGTGGGGGGACACAAACCGACTGGACGAAAAATTACAAAAAAAAAAAAAAAAAAAAAAAAAAAAAAAAAAAACAGAAAAGAAACTGGGAGACACGGGAGAAATGTGGGATCTAAGACCGCAGGAGCATTAAGTTTAAATGGGTAAAGCGTGGCTCGTTAGTCCGTTTCCTTTTTTTCTCCTTTTGTGTGCGTCCTCTCTCCTCGGAGTGGCCCCTCTGGAGTGAAGTCGGAACAATACTGCCTCTGAAAACTCTGGGCACTGTGCGCGCAAGTTGTCACGGAGAAACAGCGCGGCTTCTCGTCTTTTGTTGATGTCGTTTCTTTAGTTTGCTCCTGGTTTTCCTTCTCCGGTTCTTTTTCAGGAGGCTCGTTCAGCGCGCAGAACCTCTCCACCGGTGTGCACTTTTTGGCATCCTGTCTGTTGCTCGATCGCTGGAAATCAGGGTTGAATCACTTGGACTGAGTGTGTGTGCGCGCAAGTGTTGAGCATGTGTGTGTGTGTGTGTGTATGTGTGTGCGGGGCACGGTTTGCTGCGCTACCGTAATGCCTCTAAATCAGGTGCGCGGATTTCATCGCTGGACTGTTCTGCGCACATAACAGCCACTGAGAAGTATCTCTGTTGCTCTTCCACTGTGTGTGTGTGTGTGTGTGTGTGTGTGTGTGTGTGTGTGTGTGTGTGTGTGTGTGTGTGTGACACTGATCTTTTGACCTCTCCTTTGCATCCTTGGTGAGTTGTGCTATTGTGGAGGCAGAGAGGAACAGATGTTAAAGGCTGCACAAAGTTTGAGCCCAGAAACCATAACACAAAAAAACGAAACAAAAAAAAAATCCCCATCAACCAAACACAAGTCTGCTGCAGGACACTTGATGAGCTCCAGACTTTACAGCAAACAAGAAAATAGATTAAAGTCCAGACACATTTTTGAAAGTGCAGATAAGATATAAAAATAGAAATACACTTAAATAAATTTCCTTCTTGACAGATTTTATAGAGAAATAACTTTTATTTTGATGCTAAATTATATTAGTTATTGATTAATTTTGAAAAACTGTACGCCATCCTAAGCACAGCTTCGTTCTACAAATAAAAATAAACTTAGTGGACTCACTTTTGTGATGTACCTGCCTTAAATTTAGACATTTATATTGTGATTAGATAAATTTTACTGTCTGCGTACATCGCAATGTCCTTTATGTATTTTGGAAGCTTGACAACTCCTTTTTCTGAGTTATTACCACCTTTTCCCCACCACCACATTCATTTACTAATTGACAGCATAATCAGTGTTGAGATTACTGATGAAATTTGGAAATTACATCATAGCGGTCATGGAGGGGGAAAGAAAAAAAAGTACTTTAATTCAAAAGATGATCCAGGATTTTTTCTTTTTTTTTTTTTTGCTTTTGCATTAGCCATTAAATGAGAATTTGCCCTTCTGCTTTTCTTCTATATAAGCTTTTACCTTTGGAAAATGATGGCAGTCCATCACAGCACCACCCAACAATGAGCTACGACTGCTGTAAATCACAACACATTCATTAGTACGATCAATACCACTAAAATATGTGTGTCTGTGTGTACATGACCCCATGCACAAGCTCTTTTACTTCCTTTCTCTCTGAGGCTGAGGGAGTTTGCAAGGGGACTTTGACACATGTCTTTAGTGGGTCTATGGAGACTTGATGGGTGATAATTAGAAAAAGTGGATCAGGAAGAGGGATGCTTTTGTAAAGGAGAGGCATTTTAACTTTTTGATCTGCAGAACCTGAATTGTGCAGCTTCTCAATACAAATCTGGTCGCAATACAGTCTTTAGATGTTTATAGCAACACTAAAGAGGTTTTAACACTTTAGTTATTGCTTTCAAAAGGGATTTCAGTGGTTCTTGAGCCATACATTTGAGCTACTTCATATTGGACAACACTCTGTAATCTCTGCAGACCAGAAACTGCGCTGAACAGTTTTGTGGTTCAGGTATAGGAGCAATAATGGGAGGTCTCTGATTCATGGCAATAGCTGTGATGTGAAATTCATGGACATCGGGGGGAGACGTTGCACAACTGGCTCTTTTGAATGGCTGTTTGAGGTAAACGACCAACCTAATGACCTAAAGTACAGCTCCCTTCAACAAGTCATAAGACCTCTCACTAATGGGCTCGACACACGGGAGGCGACATCGCCTCTCCTCCATTCATTTTCAATGAGACATGCGCGACAAAGCAATAATCGCGGGTCTCTCTCCTACCAAGCGAAACGCGAAAAACGTGCATGTGAAAGTTTGCACTCGTGCACGTGCCGTGCACAGACGACCCAGCGACGCAATCCCAGAAAGTTGAAACATTTTCAACTTTTCATCGCTGTCGCTCGGGCGAGGACCAATCAACAGAGGTTTCATTCACTGACCAATGAGCAGACAGGATGCTCCGCACATCTCCGAGCAAACATGGAGGAGAAGTTGATTATTATTATGTTTTATAAAGTAAAATCAGAAGTAAGATTTCACATAACTCTAGCAGCACCTTGTGAAACATCATATCTACCACTTTTTTAACTCTGAACCACTTAAATAACCTTAATTCCCTCCAACCTGACACGGCCAAACAAAACAACGGAAGTTTCGATTTCGCCATGGAACAGAACGCGTAGACAGCTTTGCCGTTGGCCGCTGTCGCGGATCGCCTCCCGTGTGACAGGTAATAGAAGCGACAACGACAAATTTCGCTGATCGCGGTCATTTGTCGCGCCCGTGTGTCGAGCCCATAATGTTTACTGTGCTGGTAGGTAATAAGAAGGCTAGCAGTTAGCTTTCTCAGTTTGGCAAATGCTAATAAATGAAGCAGAAGAAGAAGAAGAAGAAGACAAAGAAGAAGAATTAGCTTTTTTAGTGGCATCATGGCAGAGTCTGGATTTAAAAGTAAGAAAGTAGTAATTTTGGAGTTGAAGCAAAGAGCTAAAATCAGAGTGAAGATCTGCACAAAGTTAAAGAAGGCTTTGTAATCACGGACTGATGGTGACCTGGCTTTGTTGCTGCTGGACTTACTACTATACAACATACTATTATTTAGTCCAAAAGTGTGGCTCTTTTTACTTTGTGGCTCATTTAGTATCATTTAGCTCATGTTAGCATTAGCTTGTTGTTGGCACTAGCTACAGCAGGCAGTGGCAAGATTTTTAACAACAATTGCAATTCCACTTTCAACCAGCAGGAGGGAGAAGCGGGAAACCTATTCAGTGTTGCTTTATATTTTACTATGTTTTTTTGAGAGAACTCATACATCACCAATACATATGAAATGCTTGAGTCAGCATTTGGTTCATGTGTAACTCTATTTAACAAATGTGCAATGTTTGTTCTACAAGAGCAGTACGGGCCGGGTCTATGTTCGTTTACAACGAGCTGTTTCTCTGACAGAAAATAACTGTGAGGTTCTGCTGATGTACTCCTATAATTATGTTTATTTACTATTTTCTCATGTGTTATTCCCAATCATCCACCTATTTTGCTGTTTCCATATTATTCTACTATAAAGATCTCATCTAGACATTTCATTGTTGCACTAATGTGAATTTCCCGGCATCAAATAAAGGTTTTATTCATTAAAACAATCTAAGTTTGATTTAAAAATATGTTACACTGATTAGTGATGATAAACAGTCTGCATTCTTCAGCTGCAAACATGTGAGCAACAGAGTGCAGCCATGAAACTGAATCACTCATGTGCTTGTTGTTGTGTAACTGTTGACATTTTGACTAACAACATAAATCACCTCCTCCTGCGTGCAGAATCAGCTTGTGCTTGTTGTTGTTTGTCTGTTTTGGCTCATGGTTGTATAAAATTACAGGGTCACACAAACACATGCAGCTCACGGGCTGTTGTCTGGCTGTCCAGTACAGAGCTAAAACAGACCAGACGAGGAGCTGGATGATGAAGCATGGAAATCAAACATCCTCCTTTTGGAAGGAGGAGGAGAACACACAGTTTGGCCCCGTAACCCATCTTCCATCCCATTTAGGAACCCTTCTTTTTCCTGTTAATCAGGAGGAATAATTATCAAAGTGGACAGGTAATTAAATTAAAACATAAGTGGCTACATGAGCCGGGTTGGCTGTAGTACAAGGTTTTTCCTGGCTTAATTAAAGAGAAATATGGGAGTTCTCGCCCAGGGTGTCACAGAGCCGGTATGAACGAGAAAAAAAACTCCCCCTGCCACCAACTTGAATAACTCATTCTGATCGCTCCAAAGCAGGAGTTTGGATCACACTGAAGGAGGTGGTGGCGACTCTGGCCCAACCTCACCAGGCCGGACCTGAACCAGTCGCTTGTTTGTTTGCATATGGAAGCAAATGCCATGTGTGTGGCGGTGAGTTGACTGAGTTGCAGAAGGGGAAAAAAGTAAAGGCTGCAAGCTCTTTCAGCCATCTGGGAATAATGTTGTAAAATAAAGCTGCAATAAAATAAAACTTACAGCTGTTGATGTTTACAAACAACGCCCACAGAAAATCCCCACTGTGCCTCAAGAGTCAGACCAAACACACACACACACACACACACACACACACACACACACACACACACACACACACACACACACACACAAATAAACAAACCCAGAGCAGGAATGCAGCACAGAGAAAAAAAATAAATATTATCCAAACATTCACAAACACACTCAGACGTAGCCCCATCCACTTTGGAGCACATATGAGAGAGCATGTTGACAAATAAATACAAAAGAGGAATGCAGCACCCAGAAAACACACACACACACACACACACACACACACACACACACACACACAGACTCACACACACGCACACACACACGCACATACACACACACATGCACACACACACACAGACTCACACACACACACACAGAGACTAGTGCACGCATGGACGCATGCACGCACATATACATACACACACACAGATTTGTGTACACACAAACACACACACACACACACACACTCACGCACGCACACACACTGACTCTCGCACACACACACAGACACACACACACACACACACACACACACACACACACACTCACAAACACAGACTTATGCACGCATGCACACACACACACACTCACGCACGCACACACACACACACACACACGCACGCACACGCGCACACACACACACTCACACATGCACGCATGCACGCACACACACACACACACACACACACACACACTCACAAACACAGACTTATGCACGCATGCACACACACACACACTCACGCACGCACACACACACACGCACACACGCACACACACACACACTCACACATGCACGCATGCACGCACACACACACACACACACACACACTCACACACGCACGCACACATACACACACACACGCACACACACACACACACACACACACACACACACTCACACACGCACACACACTCACACACGCACGCACACATACAGACGCGCACACTGAATGATTGGAAGACATTCTCAAATATTGTGTTCTTCACTTCTCATTCCTCGTCTTGGCCTTTTGTTGGGAGGGAATAATTAGGGAGTCCAAGCCAAAGCAGCGGTGTACGTGTTAACAAGCTGTTTTAACACACACTCACACACACTTCTTCCCTCCACATATGTAGCAGCAGAGCGCCAGAGAGTGAGTGGCCAGATCACATTCTACGCCTCCAGGACTCACTTCCTTTAAAACACTTGTGACCCAGCAGTTGGTGTGAACCTGATTACAGGTTCATCAGATCTGTCATAAAACAAAAAATGAGTTGGAGACGTGAAACTTTGTCCCAAACAGTTAATCATTTCTGTCTTTGAAAGTAATTGTCAGTGTAGAAAATCTGTATCTTTACTTTAGAGAAAGGAGAGATGTGTTCATGGATGGAAGATTAACCG
>NC_091743.1:51322027-51387027 GCF_043380555.1 Nothobranchius furzeri | reverse complement strand
TGTGCGTGTGTATAAGTCTGCCATCGTGTGTGTTAAAACGAGGCCTGATGGTTAGAGAGAGGGAAGATGGAGACAGGATTAGAGAGGGGAGTGAGGGGTGATGTGGCCCCTTAATTTGGAAAGTTTTGATGGGAATGACGCACATCTGGCTCTTCAAGATCATCTGTTCTGCTACATGTGCAATATGTAGAAGTGATTCATCTGTTTTCCTCTCCTTTATCATTTTCTGCTTCTGCATCCATAACCCTATACACTGGTGTCCCATATCATAATTAAACTACTGTTTTACTTCCTGTCACTGTTTGCTTTCATCGCAACCTAAACGATTATCTTCCAGCTCCTATAGATGAAGTAAACTGAACTGCTTGCTTTGCCTTGAGAACTGTTTTATGTCAGATACTTCAAAAAAAGCTGTCAGAGAACAAAAGACTGCACATTGCATATTAATCAGTGTGTACTCATAAAAAATATATATCTTTCAGTAGCTGGTAGATATCTTAAAATAGGTGGACTTCGAAGGTGAGATGAACCACAGACGGTTAGCGTATGTTGTGTGAATTGGGGTCCAGAAGTTCAGGAGAAGTTTTCCTAACAAACAGAATGACTACAGAAGTTACTGTTTGAGTTTGGAGCAAAGATCCTGCACAATGTGAGTCACAAAATATGTGATAGGGATAACTTTAACATACCAAACTTTAGGTCAGAGGTCTGTGGTGGCCATGTTGAATGTTAAAGCCAGCATTGCTTTTACTAAGAACAAGTTTACTGCAGTAACACTAACAACACAGAGCAAGTCATGGTTACACGTAAAAGCACAAAACAACCCATAATTAGCCTACATACACATTTAGAAGGTAATATATGTTTTTTTCAGTTAAAATATAATATAATAGATGATAATTAGCATTTAATACCACAATAACGCATCTGACGGAAACCAAACAATAACGTGGCAAATTCCTTTGGCACTGCTTGTTTACACTGCTGTTCTTACTTAAAAGGTTGTTTGTTTAGATTTATATCACATTATGCTTATAGCATTGCACAAAGATTCTGCACACAGTGTTGTAGCGTCATGAATGTCCTGTTTTTGAACTAAAGGTCATGATCTACTGCATCTGCTCGAGCAGAGACATAAAGTCTCTGACACAGGCATGAGATAGTGGCCAAGGTCTTTCTTGCACTCTGCTCATCTGAACTGCTTCACCTCTGTAACAGCTCACGACGAAGACGAAGAACTCTCTTGATAAACACATAATCAAACAACTTTGTTATTACCAATAATAATGTGAGCCCAATGTTCAATCAATCTGTGAAATGACAATGTTATTACTTGATATTATACTCCTGTGATCAGTAGTATTTTACAAGTAATTATAATCTTAAACATTTGCTCTAGACACTGATGACACGTAATGCTAAAGTCACACGACACATTTCCTTTTGTCTGATCCAATCAGAACCTTCGTTTCTGATGTGAGGCCTGGTTTTCTGTGGTGTTTGTATAAGCCCTCTTTTGCATGTCAAATTCTGATTCGCCAGTAAACCAAAATATGGCAATTATAAAAACTATTCCACGCCACCTTTTCTTTAGTTCAAAGCATCTAGAGAAGTCTCGGACAGGCTATCCGGACTTCCTCTTCAGTGAAAAGAGCCCCGACAAGCTGGATAAAATCTGTTGCAAGTTACACCTGACCACAACGGTTCCTTCAGAATAAAAGCGGAACCTCACGACCCCTTCAGGGTCTCGCTGATGCCAACAATAACTGTCGTGACCTGGAAGCATTCCAAGACTAATTTGGTCGGCACCGCTGCTTTTCTACCGGCCTCGGTTCCAAGGAGGGTCCAAGAGGACCTTCACATTCTGGATCTAAACGGAGGCTTTCCCCGGTTATGTAGACTGACAGATGGCGTCTCGTGTGTGTTATAAATCTCCAACTATAGTTTAGAGCGAAACATTCACTCCCACTCAGAACTATATGCTTCTCCGGATCCGCTGGTTCTGAAAGGAACATTCCATACATACACCATCATCACACGTCTCACTCCACCTTAGTTCCATCAGTACACAGAGTGTTTAAAATTAGTCTTGTTTAAATTGTGTAGAAACAAATTTCTTAACTATTATAAACCTGACTCTCTTTCCTTCCTCAGAGTTAATACAAAGTGTCACGTAATCCCTGCAATAAAGAGTTCTGATCTTCGGTTAAAATATTCAAAGATCTATCAGATTGATATTTCATATTTCTATGGAATCTCACATTTTATGGTTCATAAGTGAGATGTAAACTACCCATCGTTACAGTGTAATTTCGAGAATGATAAAGTATTGAATCTTGAAAACCCTAAAGCACTGCCTTTGTTTAGAGCACCAACATGTAATAGGAAAACCCCAAACTCCTCTGCTAACTGTCAATCTAACCCTAACCCATTCACACAACATCATATTATTATTGCAGACTGACACAGAAATTTTGGAGAATCAAAATCACCACTTTGATCAAGTAGCTGACTTTACCAGAATTCACCCCGCACCATTTGGCAGTGTTTCTGTTTACACTGAAGCTGATTTAAAAGCTCACAAAAGTCTGGACTTCAGGTGGTCAAAATACCCCTTGGTGGCAAAGCTCTGGGTGTGATGAGGTGTCCACCCGGAGTTGGCTCTGGATATCGTAGGGCTGTGTTGGCTGACCTGACTCTGCAATATCGTGTGGACACCAAGGACAGTTCCACTAGATTGGCAGACTGGGGGTGATGGTCCCCCTATTTAACAAAGGGAACCACAGGGTGTGATCTAACTACAGAGGGATCACACTCCTGAACCTCCCTGGTAAGGTCTATTCAGGGGTTCTGGAGAGGAGGGTCTGTCAGATTGTCGAACCTCAGATTCAGGAGGAACAACGAGGTTTTCATTCTTCCTGTGGAACACTGGAACAGCTCTTTACCCTTGGATCCTGGAAGGTGTGTGAGAGGTCACCCAACCAATCTACAAGTGTTTTGTGGATTTGTAGAAGGTGTTCGACCGCATCCCTTGGGGAGCACTGTGGAGGGTACTTCAGGAGTATGGGGTACCAGGCTGTTAAGTCCCTGTATGACCAATGTCAGAGATTGGTTCACATTTCTGGCAGTAAGTCAGGCTCGTTCCCAGTGAGAATTGGACTCTACCAAGGCTGCCCTTCATCACCGATTCTGTTCATAACTTTAATGGGTGTAGCCAAGATGTTGAGGGGATCCATTTTGGTGGTTTCAGGTTTCTGCTTTTTGCAGATGATGTGGTTCTGTTGGCTTCATAAGAACACGATCTCTGGCTTTCACTGGAGTGGTTCGTAATCAACCGTTCCAGGTCGGGTATGAAAGGGTAGAATTCCTTCTCCAGGTCAGGTATGAGGTCCTGCCCCAAGTGGAGGACTTAAGGTATCTCAAAGTCCTGTTTACGAGTGAGGGAAAAATGGAGTGCAAGATTGATAGGCAGATTGGTGCTGGGTCTGCAGTGATAGTGTTGTACCGGTCTGTCATGGTGGAGAAAGCTGAGCTAGAAGGCAAAACTCTGGATTTACTGGCTGATTTACCTTCCTACCCTCATGTGACAGCTGCCCTGCTGCCACACTTCAAGCAAATAACTGTTAATGTTTTATTTTGAACAAAGGTGTTTGTTTCCATGGATTGACTGTTTGGGTGACTGTATGAAGTGCACACATTCAGTTACTCATCGGTTTTAGTCTGTAGGGGTTTGTATGATATGTTTTCTTTGAGTTGCCAGTGGCCTTGGAGTTGGAGCAGCTGTAGCAGATCACTTGGCCTAATCAGCACCATTGAATCATACCAACTCAAGGGAGAAGATTCCTGTGTTTATGTATTTAGTTATTCTCTTTTGTAAATAGTAGTTGAGTTTTGATAGTAATGTTTTCATTTGAAGTAACTCAAACAGAATGGACTGATTAGTATGAATTTGTTAGGAGTACTTTATTTATGTTCGAGGTATGTGACCCTTGTAGGTCCCGTTCGAAGAGAGTGCTGCATGTGAATCTGCTTAAGGAATGGACGCCCCGTTCTGTAACAGGAGCAGGTGTGATGTTGATCCGAGCAGTAGCAGAGGAGGAGGATGTTGATGACCAGTACATGCCCTCTCCATCCTCTACAGTTTGTAATCTTAGTCACCTGACCATGGAACAGCAAAACCAGATAAAAATGGTGTGTCACCCTCAAGTTTTTGCTGAGTATCCAGGGCGCACAGACATTCTTGAACACAACATTGTGTTAAAACGGGATGCAGTTGCTAAACGCATGAGCTATAGAATCCCTGAGCGTCTCCTGGGTTCCCTTAAGGCAGAAGTGGAACTGATGCAGTCCCTTGGTATTATTGAAGACTCCAAGAGTGAGTGGTGTAATCCTGTGGTTTTGGTCCCTAAGAAGGAGGGGGGAACACGCTTTTGCATTGACTTCAGGTATCTGAATTCGGTATCAAAGTTTGATGCCTACCCCACACCACGTATTGATGATGTGATTAACAGATTGTGAAAATCCATGTTCCTGAGTACCCTTGACTTGTGTAAAGGTTATTGGCAAGTGCCACTTTCCCAGGAGTCAAGGGAATTCACTGCCTTCCGGACCCCATGGGGCCTGTTTCAGTTTGCAGTTTTGCCGTTTGGGTTGCATGGGGCACCTGCTACATTTCAGCGGCTGATGAATGAGGTTCTGAGAGGTTGTGAAGACTATGCATGTGCTTATTTAGATGACATTGTTATCTTCAGTAGGTCATGGGAGGATCACATGAAGCACCTACAATCCATTCTGAGTCGCCTCCGAGATGCTGGGCTCACGGTGAACCCCTCCAAATGCGTGTTGGCCCGCCGTGAGGTAGAGTACCTGGGGTTTCGAGTAGGTGATGGGGTTGTTAAGCCCCTAGTCGCTAAAGTACAAGCTCTCGAGTCCTGTCAAACACCCAGAACCAAGAAGCAACTCAGGTTATTTCTGGGGTTGGCAGGTTATTACCACCGATTTATTCCCCACTTTTCATCTAGGGCTGCTCTACTCACGGACATGACGGGATCAAAGTATCCCAATGTCATCCAGTGGACAGAGAAGGCCATGGCAGCGTATCGAGACATGCAACATGCTCTTGGTAAGGAGTCTGTCCTCAAATGTCCTGACTTTGACGAACCGTTTGTTTTGCAGACGGATGCCTCTGACAGAGGTATTGGTGCAGTCCTCCTCCAAGGTCGTGAGAATCTGCATCCAGTGGCTTTTATTAGCCGTAAGTTGTTCCCTAGGGAGGTGAAATATTCAACGGTGGAGAAGGAGGCCTTGGCCATTAAATGGGCCTTGGACTCTTTGAAGTTTTACCTGCTTGGCAGAGAATTCACCTTGCAGACGGACCATAAAGCTCTGCAATGGCTGCATCGTATGAGGGACACAAACAGCCGTGTTACTCGGTGGGCCCTTGCACTGCAACCCTTTCGCTTTTTGGTACAGCATGTCCCAGGCAAGGCTAATATGACTGCTGATTATCTTTCCCGCTGGAGCGGGGTAGCTTCTTAAGGAGGGGGGACTGTGACAGCTGCCCTGCTGCCACACTTCAAGCAAATAACTGTTAATGTTTTATTTTGAACAAAGGTGTTTGTTTCCATGGATTGACTGTTTGGGTGACTGTATGAAGTGCACACATTCAGTTACTCATCGGTTTTAGTCTGTAGGGGTTTGTATGATATGTTTTCTTTGAGTTGCCAGTGGCCTTGGAGTTGGAGCAGCTGTAGCAGATCACTTGGCCTAATCAGCACCATTAGATCATACCAACTCAAGGGAGAAGATTCCTGTGTTTATGTATTTAGTTATTCTCTTTTGTAAATAGTAGTTGAGTTTTGATAGTAATGTTTTCATTTGAAGTAACTCAAACAGAATGGACTGATTAGTATGAATTTGTTAGGAGTACTTTATTTATGTTCTTTGTTTACTGATGTCTCCCCACCCTATTGTGTTGGCAGTGGTCTGATCAGCCACTATTTAAGTTGATCCTGTTGTTTCTGTAGGAGGTTATTTTTTGTACATGTCTGTAGTCAGATCCTGAGTTTGGGTTACTTTGTTTCTACATCCATTGTCATGTAATGTTAATTGCTGGCTGGAACCCTCTTTGGAGAAAAGAAAAAATAGTAATAAATTAACATGTCAAGAAAATCATCCGTGCTCTGCTGGCTGGTTTATGCAAGTCCCTGACACCTCATCTGGTCATGACCTTTGGGAGAATGAGATTATGAATACAAGTGGTCAAGATGAGTTTTCTCCGCAGGGTGGCTGTACTCTCCCTGAGAGATAGGGTGAGAAGCTTGGTCATTCGGGAGAGGCTTGGAGTAGATCTGCTGCTCTTCCACACCGAGAGAAGCCAGTTGAGGTGGCTCGGGCATCTGATTAGGATACCTCTTGGATGCCTCCTTGGTGAGATTTTCCAAGCATGTCCAACTGGGAGGAGACCCAACTGAAGACCCAAGACGCGCTGGAGGGATTATGTTTCTCGGCAGGCCAGTGAACTCCTTGGGATTCCTTCGAAAGAGCTGTCCCAAGTGGCTCGGGAGAGGAAAATATGGGCCTCCCTGCTTAAGCTGGGCGTACACTGTGCGACTTTTTCACCTTTTTGAGCTGATTTTCCACTCGTGCAAGAATCCACAAGATCGGGGCGAGTTTTGCGCCGAGCATCGTGTAGTGTACAGGGGGTTACGAGAGGCGATTAGCACCACGTGACCAGCTACCGATCAGCAATCGTGAGCTCGCACAGACTTCTGGCGTGTTTGATATTTTGCTCGTCCTTCGTGAGGGTATCACACTGTTGAAGCGGCGCTGCGAGCAGCTGCGACCCAAAAAGTATCAGAACCACTCGGTGCATGTGCAATCATGCATCAACACCGCTCGCCCGCTATTTCCCTAATAACACACGTTGTTCGTTTTTATTTCTACACGTTGTTTTACTCACAAAGATTGTCAAGAAAGCGTGTTTGTTGTGTTCATGTCAAATTAAACTGATCACAAAACACAGATTTACTTTCTTTATTTCGTTTTCCTCATCCAACCCCCATAAATCCCTTTGTGTCCTCCTGCAGCACTCCCGAAGGACAACAGGCAAGACAAGAAAGTCTGACGTGTTGTGTTAAAACTGCTATTTTTAGCACATTTTTAGGTCTGACGTGTTGCTACCAGACGTACAGTGTGAGCAGTCAGGTCGCATCCGAGAACTGGGTCATACAGTGTGAGCGCATGACTCGTGAGATCTACCCTGCGAGGAAGTCGTACAGTTTGAGCTGAAGCGGAGTGCTACGAGTGAAAAAGTTGCACAGTGTCCGCCTAGCTTTAGGCTTCTGCTCCCACAACCCGATTCCGGATAAGTGGAGGAAAATGGATGTATGGATGGCTGGGTGGACAAATGTTTGGATCCCTGCTAGTTTTGTTGCTGGCCAGGTCACTGTGATTGGGTCCTCTCATATGGGGCGACAAGATATCTCATAATGGTAAAGTTCAGGATAAAAAGACAAGTTGGTTTTACACCCATTTCTGTGCATCCAACAGCTCAGGAAGTTATCATTTTATTGTAGAAACAACAAAATAAAAGTGATATAAGGCTACGAACTAGCTTGTTTTGTACTTGCTCTACAAAAGTTTTACTTACTGATAATTGTTCATTTGATGCATGCCATTGCAAAAAAAAACATTCTATGAGTAGATGCACATGCAAAGTTTCAATAGATGTATTCATCACCACTGATGCATTAGATTTGAATTGCCTTATTTATTTATTTATTTTTGCATTTTCCACCAATCAATTTATTCCAGAAAACAAGCTTCTGCCTGTGTAGGTTTCTTCCTGAGACTTTGGTTTTCTCCGTCAGTTCCAATCTACTAATAACTAGTGAAAAACTTCATAAAAAGAACATTTTTGTCGCTAGGTGAATACGGTTGTTCATTCAAAGTCAAGAACAAGAATTTATACCTTTTTGAAACCATTCATGTGCTGAATCTTCTAGCAACAAACGTTCTCTGTTTTGTTGTCACAAACGAAAAATAATGCAAATGAATCGTTTCACAACCATATACACATATCCTGAAAAAATATAGAGGAAACATTTATTTTTAAACCTGTCAGCTTTTTTTTGATGAATGTCAGGTAAGCATTTGCAGGCGTTAAAACTTTTGTAAAGGCATTTAATCACCTTTTACTCATGAAAGTCTGTCGGCACATTTATTGTTCATGTTCCACATGAACAATGAAAGGCTTTTAGAGATGGCAATTAGAGGCATTCACAAATACGAGCATGGCATAAAGCAAAATGTAAAAAATAAAGTACCTGTCATCCCTAGGGAATATACCAAATGTCTGCATCTGGCTTTAGCTCAAAATAACTCAGCAGAAAATTATATTCTTACTTAGGATTTGGATGCAATGACTCTTCTCTTATCTGTGATTAATTTGTTCCAGATGGTCTTATTGGGGAGTTGACTTCTCTGGCCTGAGTGACAGGACAAAAAAAAAAGAAAGAAAAAAAAAAAAGAAACATTTCACTGAAAATATTGAGTCCATTTCAGGTCTGTTCAAGACAAAGTAACGTGACCTGTCAAAACGAGTGCATTGGGACATTGTAACAGAATACACAATGGAAATGGAAAGGCACTCAACCACTACAATTCTCTGCATAAGAAAGTTCTAATCAATGATTGTGCCATGACCCTCTGGTTCTTTTAGAGGTTTTCAATCTTGGCCACTGTGAGGGACAACAAAAGTTTCACACAACCTTCATGTCTACCAAAGCACACACACATTTGGAGTTACCGCTGCACCGTGATGAATGAGGGGTTCCGAGGGGTTGGGCCATGGTCCATTGGTTGGCAGACACCACACACCCCAACTCACCTTGGTTCCTCGATGTTCTGTGTGCCAGTTGAGACCTCATTAGCCCCGAGTCGGCATGCCCCCCCTTTGCAGAAATGACCAGAAATGATCTTCTAATTCGTCACCTGTTAAGCTAGCCTGGTCTGGTTACACCCCGGTCACATGGCAAGATTTTTCAATGGTGGTGATTGGAGGGACCGTAGGCACCACTGCTCAGCTGCCTCACTTCTGTCAGGGTGCTCCAGGGCAGCTGGCTGCTGTAAAGTGCCTTGAGAGGTTGTAGAACACTAGAAGGCGCTATATCAAATACAGGCCATGCAGGCTGTTTACATTGATGGAAGATTTTCAAAACCCCAAACAAAAATAATAAATAAAATCACGGATATACCAGTTTTGGGCCTACAGTGTGAGGTGTCTGGATACAGAGCAAAAATTACACACCACACACAAACCAATTTCACACACGAACATTCAAACAGAAAATCTTGCAAGAGCAAATGTGACTTTGGAGTAAACAAACTTGGCATAGGAGAAGCACGCAATGTGCTTGTCACCTTGCTTTCTGATTGGCTACATGTCACATTCAGCAGACAGCACACTTGTTGTACTTGAAAATCAGACCAAGGGAATCCAATGCATTTGAAAGCCCAGATTTACAAACCAAGCAGTCTCAACGTGTTTCTTAGCAGACCTGAGCGCGCCGTGTTATTAGGAATATCTACTAAGATTATCTTTAGAGCCATTATGGTAGTTGGACACGTCCTTTAGATTGTCGGAAGGGGAGGAATTGATATGATTCTCTTACCTTGTGAACTGGGCTGTAGATGACATCTTCTTCCTGTTTTTAAGGATTCAGCTCACTTTTAGTGACATCACAGGTAGGTAGGGTACTTACAATAGATAGTAAATAATAGAATGCCACTTCAAAATGGCTAATCCGATACCTTGTTCTACAGCTGTTGGTAAAAAATTGGAGACACAAGAAAATGTGGCCAAATGATTATGGAGCAATTTACGCAACAGCTAACTAATCACAAAAATATTCACCCTCACTCACAATTCAGTTGTGAACCCCCAACTTAAATCTATCTCACATTTTTTGCACATTATGGCTCAGAAACAAAATTGAGGAGGGTTCCAGATGGTGTCATGATGCATGCTTCAGTGACTACTATGAGGAACGTTTGCCTTGCATATTTTCTGAACACATTTAGAACTAAGCATTACAACAGAAAGGCCTGAAGATTAACTAGAGAACATCTCAAGACATTTGGAAATTCTGTCAGTCCAGTGAGATATCGCCTTATCCTAAAGACTAAAATAACCTTAAAGTATGCCTTAGTCCTCACCTCTAACCTAAAAAGGACGATCTATCATGTCAGTATAAAGACTACTGACCTCAACACGGAAAGATCCAAGAAAGGTAATAAATCAAGGTACAAACACAGACACTTTGCAAACTCTAAAGAATATGTTTGATCCTGTTAGATGTACAGCTCTGTCAGCTGACATTTTATGAGCTTTCTGACGGGAGGTAGTAATTTGTATTTCAGCTTGAATCTAATCCTGTTTAAAGCTGTAATAATAAATCTACAGAACAAGCTAGGTGTTGAACGCAAACATGGCCACGGAACATTCACGCCTCCACTCGGGTATCTTCCCTGAGATTTTACTGCCAGAACCGGAAACCGGCATTGCCAGAGGAAACGAGATAGTGCTAAACACCAGTTGTCGTTTTCTACGTCCAAACCTCTTTTGTTGTCCGTGACTTTAAATGGATTGAATTTTTTTTTTCCAGGGACTCTGGTAGTTTGTCCTTAAGTTTAATTGGTAGCAGCCAGCTGTGTCTCCTTCTCTGATATAATTGAGTGGTGTTCTGTTGCTAAATACACGAGTCCGTAATGAGTGGAGGACCCATGGAAGTGCGGTGGTTCGCCGAGACTGACAACCAGATGTTCCAGTGGTTGCTTTTGGTTTGAAACGTGTTATTGGCTGAAATTTTTAGACAGTTGTAGGAGAACCACTTATTATTATTTTCTCAGTTTTTTTATCTTCAAATTATATTTAGCTACTATGTTAGAATGTTGTTAAGAGGCATGACAAATGTTTGAAGCTAATTTGTTTCTATATTTACCATTGTAGCTTTAAGTCTCAAATTTCTATTTTTTTCTTTATCTTTAAAGTGAATTAAGTTTTTATCAAGCTGAAGCAATTTTTACAGAGCTTTAGAAAAAGCTTTAGAAAATTTAGGCTTGTCCTGTCACACTGTGTTTTGGTGAAATCTCAGGAGTTTGTGGAACGCACCTACCTGTATATAGGACGTTGTATTTACTGTGGAATATCGGTAAAGACTTGACCCAAACATTGTGGATCCCATCTGACTGTCCAAATGATCCTATCCTGACACAAAACCCAAGCATATTATTTGCTTATCAACAATTTATATAACTTGAGCAAAATAATTGACAGTTCATTTTATGCATTTCCAGGCACTATGTTAAAGTTTTGTAAAAAAAAAAAAATAAAATAAATAAAAATATTCTACTTTAGACCAGCTCTATACCTTTGCAAGGGTGATGGAGGGGGAATTGTGGATTTGGAGAAGGCTTATGACCGTGTCCCCAGGGGCACCCTGTGGGGGACGCTCCAGGAGTATGGGGTGGGTGGCTTTCTGTTAAGGGCCATTCAGTCCCTTTACCAGAGGAGCGTGAGTTTGGTCCGCATAGCCGGTAGTAAGTCGGACCTGTTCCCGGTGAGGGTTGGACTCCGCCAGGGCTGCCGTTTGTCACCGGTTCTGTTCATTACCTTTATGGACAGAATTTCTAGGCCCAGCCGTGGTGTGGAGTGTGCCGAGTTTGAGCAGGAGAATCTCGTCTCTGCTTTTGCGGATGATGTGGTCCTCCTAGCTTCATCCAGCTCTGACCTTCAGCTCTTGCTGGGTAGGTTCGCGGCCGAGTGTGAAGCGGCTGGGATGAGGATCAGCACCTCCAAATCTGAGACCATGGTTCTCGACCGGAAAAGGGTGTCTTGCCAACTCTGGGTCGGGAGAGAGGTCCTACCTCAAGTGGAGGAGTTTAAGTATCTCGGGGTCTTGTTCACGAGTGAGGGTAAGAGGGATCGGGAGATCGACAGGCGTATTGGTTTGGCATCTGCAGTAATGCTGACGCTGAGCCGATCTTTCGTGGTGAAGAGGGAGCTGAGCCAGAAAGCCAGGCTCTCAATTTACTGGTCAATCTACGTCCCAATCCTCACCTATGGTCATGAGCTTTGGGTAATGACCGAAAGAACGAGATCGCGGATACAAGCGGCCAAAATGAGTTTCCTCCGTAGGGTGGCCGAGCTCAGCCTTAGAGATAGGGTGAGGAGCTCAGACATTCGGGAGGAACTCGGAGTAGAACCGCTGCTCCTCCACATCGAAAGGAGTCAGTTGAGGTGGTTTGGGCATCTGGTCAGGATGCCTCCTGGACACCTCCCTGGGCAGGTGTTTCGGGCATGTCCTGCCGGCAGGAGGCCCGCGGGTCGACCCAGGACTCGTTGGAGAGGTTACATCTCCAATCTGGTCTGGGAACGCCTTGGGGTCCTGCCGGAGGAGCTGGTGGAGGTGGCCGGGTTGAGGACGGTCTGGAGCTCCCTAATTGGGATGCTGCCCCCGTGACCTGGACCCGGATAAGCGGAGGAAGACGACGACAACAAAATTAAACTTTACTCTAACATCCAGTCTGAAGTGCTGTCCTTCGATCTTACAGTTTTCTCTAGTAGAAGTAATGTAAAAATCAAGTTTTCATTTACCGGCACTCAGGCAACGGGCGCTCCCATGCATCCTAATTTTAGAATTGTGACGTTATTTTCTAACTTAAATTTTCACTTTCAAATAATCTTACACTTGTAGAAAACTTATAGATGTTGCGATATCCACCTTTTGTGATGTCACCCTATTCTTGTGATAAAAGGCTCATTAGAAACTTTTACTATGTTTTCTGTATTTCTTTGAAAGTGTGGGGTTTAATTTTTATTTTTTATTTTTTGTAGAAATATTCTACTAATAGACTTAGACAGAATGTATTTACTGAATAAAAACAATTGGATCGTTTAGCATTTAATCGAAGCACCAAATACTGTTTCACACTTCACAGTGATTCGTGCGTTCTTTGTATGCTTGGAGGAAAAAAGCCATTTCACATTTATTTCACTGTGCTATGTTTTATCTCCTTAAGTAAACTCAATGATAAAAAAAACATGAAACCTTCTGGTATCCTTTAGCAGAAATTGCTGTAAATAATTTTTAAGTTGGTACAATTGGTTTTCATCGCACCAGCGATAACCTTCTGTGCCCCCCCCACCCCACCCCCCATCTCGGCCCTGAGAGCTCACCACTAAAGTAAATTGTCTGATGTCCACAAGCGTCTCTGTCAATCTACAGATGTGTGGCCTCAAAGTCAGTGTCCATTTGACACCGTGGCCACACTGATGGATTTGTAAACATTAGGACCAACATGTCCGCGTACACCTATACACACACTCACACACATACATTCGGTTCCGCTCCCACACTCGTGTCCAGATGATTACGGGGTCATAAAGTGTCCTCTGACTCCATCAGCACAAAGAGAAGAATCACCAGGCCTTTTTCTGCCTTCTTACTCAAACATAATTCTCCCCATTTGGCATCTTGACATCATCTTCAGTCGCCCCACCAGAGTTTTTTCTCTTTCTCTACTTGGCCAAAACACGTCCACAATAACTTTATTTTATTTTTCTCCTTCGCTCCAACAGAAAGCATTCAACCCTTACCTCTCTATTCTCTTTTTAATGTCTTTTTTGTCCTCCGCTGCCTTTCTTCTCTTCGTTTTTTTCTCCCCATGACTTCCAAGGTCAGACAGGACAAACAATGCCACTGGTGTCTGTCTGAGTGAGGCTTGCTACTCGCCGCCATTGCCACTGTTGCCTTGGTAACGCACTAACCATTAATTTTCAATTAAAGCAGACAAAGAGATGACAACTCAGGGTCCATGGAAGATGTCAAGAAGCAGTATTAATATACGACAAGTGAGCATAATTGTGTGTCCATTTTCCCCAGCTCTCATCTATGCTATCAGTGAAATGTGAAGGCGGCAGATAATTTGGAGGTGTGGAGATGCTGGACGCTGTGTTCTTTTAACCAAGGCGCCTGTGATGTATCACTTTGAGAAATATGGCATTCATCATTACCTTTATTATTATTTTGTCAGGGATGTTATTATTTTCATTAACACTTTATCAAAAACGATGACATTTTACTTGAGAGCCAAATGCTGACACCTACTCTCTCCCACATACACACCTGCATACTGTTTGGAGTGCAAGGACACACACTGCTGACTTTATTCTGCAGGTTGTTATTTGATTTCCATTAGTCGGCCATTACAATGAGACCTCCAACTCATGCAAATGTACAAATAGCTCTTCATCCTTTGTCTGGTTCTGCACAACTAATGGTATACACATTAAAGCAAAGGCATGAGATCAAATACATATTGAAGTAAGCACCAGACAGATAGCAGCCATGATCTCCTCACATGGAGCCACTTTGTAAAATACACACACAACATTATTTTCTGTAAATTATGAATACATATTTCACTAGTGATGAAGTGAGCTGGGCAGTAGCACGGTGACACCACGGCACCAGACACCACCAGCGAAATCTTAATTATTTTTCTGGTTTTAAATGCAGCTTGACTCCATTTAAAGCTGCTTTCAGTGATGGCACCTCAGGTTTTCCCAGATAAAATGGCCTGCAGGGGTTGTAGCTGTAGTTCTGACCTGGTTGTTAAACAAGTTGAACAAAATGTCAGCAGCAAATGCTCCTAGCACTGGTTTATGATGTGGGAGTGTGTTTGTGTTTATGTGTGTGGTTGGGCTCAGACAGAACAAACGTGTCTGTCAAAGTAGGATTTAGTGACACTGTAAGCTAAGACACGGTACGGGTACTATGTGAAATGAAAAGAATGTGCAAACCAAGTGTAGGATGTTCACGTGAGGATGGGTGTGAGGGATGACTTCAGGATACCAGATTTCCCTCTCCCCGGCCACTTGGGCCAGCTCCTCCGAGGGAATCCCAAGGCGTTCCCTGGCCAGGTGAGAGACATAGTTCTTCCAGCCTGTCTTGGGTCTTTTTTGTTTAGGTCTTCTCCTGGTTGGAGATGCCTACCTCACCAGGTAGGCATCCAGGAGGCATCCTAATGAGATGCCCAAGCTAATCAAGCACACAGGTTTTGTGGGCGGGACGATGCGACAGAGCAAAACAAGATGGCGACAGCTCATTTGAAATGGCATTTACATCAATTTTGGACTATTTGGACTTGGGCTTTATTAGAATCAGGAGCAGATAGATGAATTTAAACTCTTACTTCAGAAAAAGGATGTATTTTCGCCTTCTTCAACAGTGGACTGCCTCATTTACGACATCCGTTACATGCCGTTGTTTGGTACCATGTGGAGATGGTTTGAAAGACAACAGTAGAACTCGCCCCACGACCAAGAACTGTCAAGGGAGCATTGCCTAGAATAAAATTCTGCAGATTAAAGTGGTTTTAAGATGGCAGCGATACACGTTGTACTTTGATGGCTGTGCTCAGCCTAGCTGTCGATCCAGAAAAACATAAATGCTAGTTCTCTGTTCAGAATATGTACAGTGCGTAGAATATTAACATTAATACCCTTTCTTCTGACCTATTTATGTGCCGTGGAACTGAAAGCCCTCTTATGCCTTACTATCTAACGATGTTTTGTATTTCTTGGCTCGTTGTGTTAGGACTGAAACGGGAAATAAAGCGTTCTGCTTCTCTTCCCTTGAATCTGAACTGAAATGGTCATGACTTTGCCCCCATAAAAGCCTGCTGCTCTTCGCAACAGGTTTAAAAACTAAGAACGGGAATCTTTGGAATTGTGTCTGTGAAACAAATCCTGAATCTTTTTGTTTTTGTATTATTGTGACTTGCAGTGTCTCCTGCACCGTATTTGCTTCGCTGGCTTTTTTTGTCAGGTCACCATAGAAAAGTTGAATATACACAAAAGACATTCAAAATAGCTTAAATATCTATTTAATCAGTGGCGGCTGGTGAAAAATATTTTTGGTGGGGCTGTGCTATTTTTTTTTAAACAAACTTGTGCTTTCTGAGCTTTGTGCACAACTCCACTATTTCCTGAATTAAGCACAGCTCTTTTATTTCCTGTCTTACATCATTGGACAAACTGATTAATCCAGGTGTGTCTGACTATTGGCACACTGCCTTGCAGACCAAGGTTGAAAAATACTGCATTACTGTAAATTGCACATAAAATAACATGACCATAAATGGTAAATAGGCAATGCAAGAGGCAAGTAACAAAAACATTTTGTATAATTTCAACATTTGAGTGAACACGAAAAATTATGAGCAGGTCACTGTTACAGTAATGGTAGTAAACACTACCTAGACAAAATGCCAGAAATTAACACTGTTAGGACTTATGGAAAGTGGAAGCACTTTCATAGGAAATAATGTCATCAGTATCCTCTTACAAATGGCATATTTCCCACTTTTTGGGACAATAAAACATTTCTGGTTCTCAATGAGATGTTTTTACTTCAAATGTAAAAACATCTCATTGAGAATCAGAAATGTTTTATTGTCCCAAAAGCTGGGAAATTTGTTTGCTGCAGCAGAAGTGTAACAAGTAAAATGGAATCAGATTGATGTATGTACAAATTTACTTGAAATACACATTTACATGATTAAATATGTATAATAGGTATGTGTGTTGAAATTAGTTTTTACAGTTATTGCACATTAAACAATGTACATGTTATTAAACAAATGTCCCGGTTTGTGGGACAACCAAGGATTTCTGATTCTGATTGTCTTGTTTACAGAAATGTAATGTACAGCTTACCTCTGCACCCAGCTGCTGTTCTCCCTGTCCAAACGTCCTCCGTTTCTTTGTTGGCTGCTGCATTGATGCGCTGCATTCCTCAGTCAGAGAATGAATGGAGTCCCTAATGAGACACAAGTTCCACATCCACATTACTGTGGATCCCAGCCGTTTTGAATAACAAACACGGAAAGCAAAATAACGCATTAGCGTGATTGCATCCAGCTAGCCAAGCCTTCCTGGTGTACCAATTTCGGGAGAAGCCTCGTGTGTACAGTTTACCCTTCTCCTTGTCCTGCTGGCTTATCTTTACGTCGGGCTGATCTGGTCCAAGCTCTTTGACATTAAGTTTTTCCACCATTGTTCTCCTCTCGAACGGATACTGGAGAAGAGACCGAACTGAATTCAGTGGCTGCTGAGATCCGGTATCCTGGTTGTAGGCTCTGCGTCACGACCAAAAACGTGCTGGAGTAGTCGAGACTCTCCGAGTTCTACCGAACTCCATCGAAAGCCTTTGACGGTAGCTCTATCGCCCATCATGCTTCTGAAACAACGTCAACGCTGATTGGATACATTCCCATTCCTACCCTTTGATTTTCTTGTCAGCAATTGGTCGGCTGGTGCCGTCCTGTTTGGGCGATTGAAACACAGCCCACAGCCTTTCTGTCGCTGTCATGCTGGGCTGCAGCTTTTTGACCCACGACATGCAGAATCATGCACGGAGACAAAGGTAAGTAAAAAAGGTTTATTATAATGTATGAAGGAGATGATGGTCTGAGATCCGATGGTTCCGGTGGGGTTCTAGAACAGAGACTGGAGTGAGTATATGCAGGTTTGACCGTGAAAGAAATGAGTTTGTAGCTTACAGTTTCCTGGTTGTTGGTAAGGCTGAGAGGGGTGGGCAAGTCACGGCTGGCTGAGCTGGTAGAGCGAGAGTCAGGTGAGGCTGGGAGCTGAGTACCAGAGTTGGAGGTGTCCGAGTTGGCAGGTGGGGATTGGTGAGCAGGCGGTCAGGGGTGAGCGACGGGACTGGCAGACAGGGTTGGAATCCGGTGAGTTTTCTTGCAGCTGATGGAGGCTTGGTTGGTGGAGGAGAAGTTTCCTGAGGAGGTCGGAGGAGAACAGGACAGATAATCTCAGGAAGGCGAGATACAAAAAATAAGTTTTCAGACATGAGCTAGGTGCTGGCAAAGTTCTACCCAATGCTGAGTATCATCCGGTACTGATGAGTTGTCCCAACGCTCCTTAAATCCCCTGACCACTGATGAACAGATAGGTAGCAGCTGCTCTCCAGCTGCTCTCCAGACACACCCACCTGCACACAGAAGACTCAGCACAACACAGTTAGATTCAGCAAAAACCATGACAGCACCCCCCCCCTCAAGGGCCGCCACCCGGCGGCGAAGAGGAGGAGGAGGCGGAGGCGGAGGAGGCACGAGAAGCGTCAAACTCCCGGATGAGGGATGGGTCGTCAATCCAAGAACCGGGGATCCATTGACGGTGCTCCGGGCCATAACCCACCCAATCAACCAAGAACTGGCGACCTCGGCCACGGGGTCTGGCATCCAACAGGCGACGAACCCGGTAACCCATACTACCATCAGCAAGACGGACAGACGGCGGAGGATCAGAGGCAGAAGCGGGACACAGGGAACTGGATGACACAGGCTTGATGAGAGAGACATGGAAGACTGGATGGATCTTGAGCGAGGGAGGCAAAGAGAGACGAACAGACCATGGACTGATGACCTCACATATGGTATAAGGACCTATGAACCGGGGGGAGAGTTTCTTGCTGGTTTCTTTGAGCTTGATGTCCTTGGTCGAAAGCCACACTTGTTGTCCACAAGCATAAGGAGGAGCCGGACGACGATGGCGGTCCGCCAGTCGCCGATTCGGTTCGGCTGTGCGGTGCAAAGCGGCACGAGTCTGGGTCCAGGTTCTTCTTGCTCGTCGAATGAACTGTGGCACGGTGGTTGTTGTAGGGAGATCAGACGGGAAGAGTGGAGGTTGATAGCCTAAAGATTCGAACGGGGATTGACCAGTAGCAGAGGAAACATGGGTGTTGTGAGCGTACTCAATCCAGGGAAGATGGGTGCTCCAGCTAGTTGGATTTGAGGAGCACACACAACGAAGCATGGCCTCCAACTCCTGGTTGAGTCGCTCACATTGGCCGTTGGTTTGGGGGTGATATGCGGAACTCAGGGAGACGCTGGCTCCTAGAGAGGTAGCAAATTCCTTCCAGACCCTGGAGAGGAATTGGGGACCACGATCTGAAAGGATTTCTGTTGGGATGCCATGTAGGCGGAAAACGTGTTTTATGAGAAGTTTGGCGGTGACGGCGGAGGAAGGAAGAGACTTTAAGGGGACGAAATGACAGGCCTTAGAAAACCTATCGATGATGGATAGAATAACTGAAAAACCCTTAGAGGGAGGTAGACCGGTGACAAAATCCAGGGCTATGTGGGACCAAGGGCGAGAAGGAATTGGCAGAGGTTTAAGTAATCCAGAGGGAGGTTGGTTAGTACCTTTATTGCGGGCACATACCTGACAGGCGCTGATGTATTCCTTTATGTCTCTGTACATGGAGGGCCACCAGAAGGACCGACGAACCAGAGCAAGGGTACGGCCAACTCCGGGATGTATTGAGAATCTGGCTGTATGTGCCCAGTGGATGACTGACCCTCGGACCTGTTGTGGAACATAGAGCTTCTGGGGAGGACCGTTCCCTGGGTCCGGGTCAGTTCGTTGCGCCTCTATTACCTTTTGTGAGATATCCCAGGTGATTGATGCCAGAACACAGGATGGAGGAAGTATGGTAGCGGGTTCCTGGTCTTTGTCTGTGGAGTACTGACGGGACAGGGCATCTGGTTTCACATTTTTGGTTCCGGGTCTGAAAGAGATAGTGAAGTTGAACCGAGTGAAAAACAGAGACCAACGGGACTGTCTGGGGTTAAGTCTTTTGGCTTCCTTCAGATAAGCGAGGTTCTTGTGATCTGTCCAGATTATGATGGGGTACTCAGCTCCCTCCAGCCAGTGGCGCCATTCTTCCAGTGCGAGTTTCACTGCCAGCAACTCCCGGTCACCCACATCATAATTCTGTTCTGCAGGCGAGAGTTTCTTGGAAAAAAAAGCACAGGGGTGAAGCAAGTTATCGGAAGGAGACCTCTGGGAGAGAACAGCCCCCACCCCGGAGTCTGAAGCGTCCACTTCAACTGTGAATTGAAGAGTGGGATCGGGACGAGACAGGATAGGAGCTTGTGAAAAACGAGTCTTTAACTCCAGAAAAGCGGTGTCTGCCTCAGGGGTCCATACAAAAGTTCTCTTAGTGGATGTCAATTTGGTGAGAGGTGATGCTATTTGGCTGTAGTTGCGGATGAACCTTCTGTAAAAATTAGCGAACCCTAGGAACCGTTGTAACTGTTTACGGGTGGTGGGAGTGGGCCAATCACAAACTGCTTGGATCTTCTCGGGATCTGTCTTCAACCGCCCGCTCTCTAAGACGAATCCAAGAAACTTCACGGATGAGGCGTGGAATTCGCATTTCTCGGCTTTAACAAAGAGGCGGTTTTCCAAAAGACGTTGCAGTACAGCTCGGACGTGATGGCGGTGTTCTGAGAGGTTGCTGGAGAATATCAGGATATCGTCGAGGTAAACTGTAACAAACTTATCAATGAAATCGTGGAGAACAGAGTTGACTAGTGACTGGAAAACAGCAGGGGCGTTGGTGAGGCCAAAGGGCATTACCAGATATTCATAGTGGCCCAAGGGTGTCTTGAATGCCGTCTTCCACTCGTCACCCTCTCGGATACGGACCAGGTGGTAAGCATTACGGAGATCTAGTTTTGTGAAAATGGTGGCTTTCTGGACAGGATCAAAAGTGGAGGATAACAGAGGCAGAGGATACTTGTTTTTTATTGTAATTTGGTTAAGCCCTCTATAATCGATACAGGGGCGTAGAGAGCCGTCTTTTTTTGCAACAAAGAAAAAGCCTGCTCCAAGAGGAGATGAAGATGGGCGAATAATACCGGCAGCTAGAGATTCTGAAATGTAAGTGGCCATGCATTCCCGTTCGGGCTTGGACAAACTGTATAATCTACTGGAGGGTAATGTAGCGCCCTGCTGGAGATCAATACAGCAGTCGTACGGGCGATGAGGGGGCAGAGAGGAGGCCCGGTCTTTACAGAACACAGCTTGTAAATCATGATATTCAGATGGAACCAGAGACAGATCGGGAGGAGTAGGTGTACAGGAAACTGGAGCTGAGACAGAGAGGTTAGCAGATAGGAGGCAGTGAGATAAGCAATATGGGCTCCAGGATGAAATCTGATTGGTTTTCCAGTCAATGTGAGGATTGTGAGTGACTAACCAGTCATGACCCAAAACAACCGGAGTCTGGGGCGAAGGGAACACGAAAAAGGTTATGGTTTCATGATGGTTACCGGAGATTAACAACTTTACTGGCGCTGTCTGGTGGGTGATGGTGGTCAGCAAATTACCGTCCAATGATGATGCCCTGATGGGGGTGGTAAGTGGTGTCGTAGGAATGTTGAGTCGGTCCACGATTGTTTGGTCCAGAAGGTTTCTCTCACAACCTGAATTCACCAAGGCCTTAGCAGGAAAGCAGTCCTGATTAAATGAGACAGAGCAGTTTAGTTCACAACGGGAAGACTTGTTATCCATATTACCACCCACCAATACTCCCGGAATTATTGGCGGGCTCTCCCTTTTTGGCGAACAGGGCAACTAGACAGGAAATGGCCAGGCTTTCCACTATACAAGCAAAGTCGGGAGGAGAGTCTGTGTAATCTTTCCTCTGGAGTTAGGCTGGCCCGGCCAACCTGCATGGGCTCGTCCTGAGGGACCGAAACATTGATGGGTCTTCGTGGTGAAGCGGATTGGACAAATTGGTTTTGCAACACTGGCTGATAACACGGCTGGACAGGTCTTGGGCGGCTTCGTTGCCTCTTCTCTATGCGGGCAGCCAAACTGATCAGGTCCTCCAATGTTTCTGGCTCTGGACAAAAAGCTAATTGGTCTTGCAAACTAGTATTGAGGGCTTGGGAGAAGGCTCCTTTAAAGGAGTCTGGATCCATTTTGGAGGTGGTAGCGAGGGTTCTAAAGTCTATGGCAAAATCTAGTACCCTTTGTTTACCTTGTTTCATATTCCATAATGTCTTTGATATCTCGGCGGGTGTTTCAGTATTGTCAAAAGTGTTCCTAAATTCAGTGAGAAAATCGTGCAATGTGCCTTTAAGAAAATCAGGATCACGACTACGTGCCTCTGCCCATTGTAGGGCGCGACCGCGGAGCAGACCTACGATGTAGGAAATCTTTATTTGGTCATTGTTGTATGTTTCAGGGTATGTTCCGAAAGTTAGATCACATTGCAGGAGAAAACCTCGAACTTGACCGAATTCACCCCGGTAAGTGTCTGATGGAGAAGACTCCGGGACCCAGAAATGCAAACGGGGTGCTTGGACGGTTTGAACCGGAAGCGCTTGAGTGGCTGACGGAGGAGCAGAAGGAATAGACGCTGTTAGTTTATCATTGAACTGTCGGATTACGGATTCTAATTGAAACAGGTGTTGGTTTGTTTTGGACTGGTGCTCGAGAAGGGACTGGATGGAATTTTCGTGTTTGGATAAAGTCAAGGCGAGAGCCGGCGGGAGACATTCTGCGAGTGGGTCGGAATTTTGACCGGATGATTCTGTCATGCTGGGCTGCAGCTTTTTGACCCACGACATGCAGAATCATGCACGGAGACAAAGGTAAGTAAAAAAGGTTTATTATAATGCATGAAGGAGATGATGGTCTGAGATCCGATGGTTCCGGTGGGGTTCTAGAACAGAGACTGGAGTGAGTATATGCAGGTTTGACCGTGAAAGAAATGAGTTTGTAGCTTACAGTTTCCTGGTTGTTGGTAAGGCTGAGAGGGGTGGGCAAGTCACGGCTGGCTGAGCTGGTAGAGCGAGAGTCAGGTGAGGCTGGGAGCTGAGTACCAGAGTTGGAGGTGTCCGAGTTGGCAGGTGGGGATTGGTGAGCAGGCGGTCAGGGGTGAGCGACGGGACTGGCAGACAGGGTTGGAATCCGGTGAGTTTTCTTGCAGCTGATGGAGGCTTGGTTGGTGGAGGAGAAGTTTCCTGAGGAGGTCGGAGGAGAACAGGACAGATAATCTCAGGAAGGCGAGATACAAAAAATAAGTTTTCAGACATGAGCTAGGTGCTGGCAAAGTTCTACCCAATGCTGAGTATCATCCGGTACTGATGAGTTGTCCCAACGCTCCTTAAATCCCCTGACCACTGATGAACAGATAGGTAGCAGCTGCTCTCCAGCTGCTCTCCAGACACACCCACCTGCACACAGAAGACTCAGCACAACACAGTTAGATTCAGCAAAAACCATGACAGTCGCCTCCACAGCTCGGCAGAGACCAATATATATATATATATATATACATATATATATATATATATGTTGAGGGTCTGACCTCATGAGGAAATTACTATGCAGTGATTTTCTCCAAAATGACTGTGCTTAAATTGCTCTGGAAAGCAAATAATCACATCAGCGCCAAGAAACTTCATTTCCCATGATGCTTTGCACACGGAAGCATTGGGTGATGTCACCGCCTAGTACCAGAAACACGTTCTGCGCATGTGCGGGAAGCCGTGGAGCTTTTCCCGCGAACTAAGACCATAAATCTTCAGCAGAGACAAAGAAACCTCGTTCTTTTGCCCAGGATACCTGGCGGTAAGGACACGCTTGTCGAACGCTCCGACAACTTGAGCACGCGGAAGCTCTAAGTGCCCAAGTTGAGCCACGAAACCGCTACAAAGCCACTCGAACTCCATCAGGACCTGACTGGGAACGAGCGGAGCTCCATCCAGCTCTCAGAGACGCTGTAAGTTGTCAAACTCAGCACAAAAGAAACTTCGTTCTCTTTGTGTCCAGCCCGTGGAGAAACACTCGTGGAGGTAAACAACGGAGAAAGCATCAAACCGACGGATGACGCCAAACTGCGGAGAAACACGGAGAACCGTCAAATCAAAACAGTGAGGGACGCTTCACTGTTCTGGTGATCAGAAAACTCATTTCTCTCTCTCCTTTTCTTCTCCCGTTTCCTCTATAGTCCAGAATAAGCAATAAAACCGCGCTATTGCTTAAAAAGTAGCTTCGTGTTTTCCTCTTTCGTTCCCAAAACACGTCCGCCGGGTCATTTTGAATAAATAAACTGCTTATTGATCATTGTTTGTTATCTTTAAATGTTTTCTGCTTGGCCACGTGGTTAAACTAAAAGATATTATTCGTGATTAATCCTTTGTGTTGTTTCATGATCCTTTGAAATGTTTTGAGTGAATTTAAGGTTAAGTTACTGATGATTCTAAGTGCCTTGGAAGTTAAAGTGCAAGTTGCCACTCACACTTTAGCCAGACAAAGGGGTCAGCCATCTTGCATACAGACTCCATTTTAGAAACACACACACACATACATACACACAAAACACCTTGAACATTATTTTGAATATACATCCTTTTATTATATCACATGGTTATTATTCATTTATGCCACTGTTTATTCATTTGACAAATTGTTAATTAAACGTTATAAAATTCAGATTTTCATCTCCAGTAGCTTTGTTGTGTCGAAGAGAAGTCTCTGCTCCGAGGATTCTATGAACTTCAAGAAAGACTGATAAGAGTTTTGGATTCAATTTTCCCCGGTTAAAGGGGAATGGTGCCCCGTATATCTAAGAATATCTTAATTAATTAATAAATCAGTAAATATTCCCATATTTACAGAATTTATTGAAGAATCCAAAAGTAAGTTAAAGCTTACGAATTGTTCGCTCCTAATAACCCCAACATATATATATATATATATATGATTTGTTTTTGTTACAAAACACACAATTAACTTAGAATATGTGATTATTGTTAATTTTATTTATTTATTTTTTAAAATAAAAATTTAAAACGCTGGGGAAAACTGGGAGGGCGGTGCCCTATCGCCCTCTACTGGCCAGCCGCCACTGTATTTAATGTTTAATGTTAAAGTTATTTACTTCGGCTTGTAAATGACAATCCACTCAAGGAGCCATACCCAACAAGTTTTCATTGAGTGGGAACTGTTTTATCTGATGGAACAAAAACCTTGTTACAAATAATCCAAAGGAAGCAGCAGAGACAGTGGCATCCACTGAACTGGACGAAGCAGAGGACAACCATATATTTAGCTCTTTTGGGGGACATTGGTGGGGAAATGCATTTCAGGTTCTTTCACATGACCGTCAACAGATTTGAGTCAAGCTGGAAATGATCTTTAGCTGCTGTTGGGCCGACCAATCACAGACGTGCTCTCCATTGCGTGAAAAGGATTGTTAAAAAATTGGGCTCTACCTAATCTGTCCTTGCGTCCCTGTTGAGGAGCCCTTACAACAAGGTGGGTCTCCACACCTCCGCAGACATGTGAGCTACAGTGTGACAAATACTAATAATTTACAACTTCTTGGACTGCACAGTGTGTGATTGCATTTATCAGATGTTAAGCTAACTTATAGGGGAAGAAGAAAGGCATTGTGGGCAGTGGTGTCTCAAGGTATAGCCGGTTGGGGGGGGGGGGGGGGGGGGCATGGCCAGGAGCAATGCTAAACTCTCCCACTGCTACAGGAGGGACAAAATTCTCTGGGTGTGCTGCTTATTGTAGGAAAAACCTTTTACACTATTTACTTATTGAAGTCTGCAGTTTTAGCATGCAGTAATGATGCTGCAATGTTCCTGTTGGAACGGCTGCTAGAGATGCAAATTAAACAGCTGGAAATATCAAATATCAAAAACAAAAAAGTCTGCTCCATGATGTGCTAAAATAAGGCAGCTCGTTAAATGTATCAGATAGATTATATTGGTTTAAGCCTAATCTAGGCCGTCATTTGCCAAAGTTAAAGAATTTTGCTTTGCATGTTGGTTTTGGCATGCTCCATTGGAACCTCAGCAAGCCCAGCCAGTGTTGTGGCTGACCAATCACAGCGCGTTTTATGTAGTTCTTCCACTATGTAATGGCGGACTACCCCATTGACAGACTTACTTAGCGGTTCAATCACAGCGCTCTGTTGGTTTGGTAGGCCAATCACAGCACTCGATGGATGGGATGTTACTAGTGATGGGATTTATGGCTCTTTCATGGGAGCCGTTCATTAGTCAGTCGTTTACCTCAGAGAGCCGTTCAAAAGACTGGCTCCTTTGAACGAAGAGAAGCCAAGAGAGCGGTGGGTGGGGTTTGAGCGGGTGCGCTTTACCGACTTACGGGGAGGTTTGTTACCGGAAGGCAAGATGAACGGCTCTCTACAGAGAGTCGGCTCGCATCATTCACTTTGAAAACCCGTTCAAAAGATTTGATTCGTTCGTGAACGTCACATCACTAGATGTTATTGAAAAAACAAAGATGGCAACTGCTCAGTTGAAAAGGCTTCATCAACTTTGGACTATTTTGATTAGAGCTTTTTTATTTTTAATTATTTGGCTCTTTGGCAGACAGAGGTTTATTTAGAAAAAAAGATGTATTTACATCTTTTTTGATGGAGTACGACATCTGTAGCGGTGAGCATGTCATGTTGTTTGTCGTCCAATAGCATGCAGAGACAGTCTGAAAGACAACGTATGTCCTCAGGACTGGGAGCCGTTAATGTATCGTGGCCAGACTATATATTCACATGACTCAACAGGCTAATTGATGTTATATGTTTAGATGAATATAAATATCAGACTGCGTCTGTAAAACTGAAAGAGCTGTGAAAAGAAAATTCTGTCATCAGAAGGAAAAATCATATAAGGAAAAATGTGGTTGTTGGCTTGATTTTTATTTAAAAAGAGACCCACCCCTCACACACACACACATATACATACACATACACACCACTGCCTCCGCCATCCCACAATGCCTCCATTTCTCATGCATTTGTTCATTCCCACTTCTCATTATTCTCCCGTAACAAATGAAACAAAACCTCTCCATCGTTCCCTTTCAGCCGGACTTCTCTTTTCATCTCTGTCTCTTCCTCCCTCTCTGTGTTTAGTGTGCCCCTTAAATCACACGGTCCCTAAACTGCCCCATAAAAGATGGCAGGTTCTCTCCTGCCTCTCCCCCCACACACCTCTCCTCCCCTCTGCCTCCACACATTACTGCTTTAATTAAGGTAATTACTTTCAGAGTAGAACTAATCGGATCCTCTCCCCTCCTGGCGCGCACGCACACACACACACACACACACCAGCATACAATTTATTCATACACACCTTCTCCAGCATCATAAATGACATATATGCACTTCAATATGCAACAATACATAGTGTAAAGTAGTCTCTTTTCAATATATTCTGATGGACCATAACGACAGAACCTGAAACAACGTCTGTGTTAATAAACGTCTTAAGCAGAAACAAATCCATCATTAAATATTTCATTAAAGGTGAACAACCTTGCTGAATTTTAAGGTCTACTGATCAACGGCTCTTCTTTTTTAATGTTATGAATTATTAAACACTTTCAGTTCCTTCATAACATAATAAAACCTGTCCCAAACAGACCATTCCTGCAGTACAATATCATTTAGAGTGCATTTGTAAAGAGCAATCTCTTTTTTATTTCTTTGGAGTTATCAGCATCAGCAGTCACCGAGCATTTACGCACTCTGCATACGGAGATGACTCTTTTCTAAAATCATTTTCTACTATTATTGACTTCAACATGTGAAAACAGCTGAAGTCTGACAAACAAAAGCACCTGAGCCCAAACACCGCTCAACCAAACAAACATTCTCCAAGGATTTTAACCAAAGCGTGTCACTAGTTCCTTTTTTCTACAAAGACCTTGGTTGACAACTGGTGCTTTAGCAGCTTTGTAAAATACTGAAAAAAGTTGGTATTTTATCAAATTGCTCCCTCTTGCAGTTTGGAATGTTTGTGATAATTACTGTGTCAACAACAGATGGGATTCCTTTTAATCCCCGAAGTTTCATCTGAACAGTCCGTGAAAGTATTTGACCAATAGAGAGATGATAACTGCGGTTTCAAACATCTTTATGGAGCCAGTGTGGCGTGTGAGAGTGAATAAGAATGAAACAGGTGGAAAGACATGCTGCTCTGCTCTGCTCACACATTTCCTGACGTTAAAGAGAAACAGAAACCAAATGGCTGTTGAACTCAACCAGATCTGTGAGTATAGAACTGGACAGTCACAAGAGACAAGGGAGTCCGCTCCTTCCACCGCCTCCTCCCCATTCTCCTCTTCGCTTCTCCCAAAGGCACCTTCACTGATAATGAGAGTGGGAATGCAGGTATAGCCCTGACTCAGAGGGGGGGGTTTCAATTAACGCCCTGCAGATTAATAAAGAGTAATAAGGTACTGCATTTGTGTGTGTGTGTGTGTGTGTGTGTGTGTGTGTGTGTGTGTGTGTGTGTGTGTGCGCTTTATGAACAGGTCCATGATTTTGTCTCCACATGTGGAGAAGACTCCCACTGCTCAGAACAGAAAAGGGAAATGGCAGAAGAGACGGTGGAGTGGTCTAAACTCAGAGCCGAATGCTGATTGGTAGATTGCCAGGAGGGTTTTAATTGGTCTTTAACTTCCTGGATTATTAACACCAAGAGATTGCTTTAACTGAAAGTGCACACACACACAACCCTGGCATGCAACAATCTAAAATTTTACTGAAACCAGTCATTATTTGGATAAAAATTAAATCTGTATAAAAATACTTTTCATAACAGAAAGTTTCTGATTTGCCACTAACTTTAATGTTTTTCTTAATTGCAGAAATACCTAAAAATAGTTTGGTGAACCTGAAAGAAATGATGGGAGTCATGTAAACTGGCCCATCATTTCTGAAGAAATGGTTGAGAAGGGCTTTAAAGTAAACCTACACGTTTGATCAAATATTTTTTTAAAACAAAAACGTTTCTACAGCAATAGGAAATATATAAAGTTAAACCATTTTTTTAATTCAAATGTATCTGAACTTTTTCCCCCAATACATTTGCAGTGGTCTCTAGTATACAGTAAATGAGTCGATCTCCATGGGACAAAAGCTCTGGCGCTCCTGTGGGAGATGGGAGCAATGCCACAGGATTTCTAGTCTTATTTCCTGATGTTTGTATTGTCTTACCTCTGATTGGTTACGGCAACGCAACTCTACCACTGACTCTGTTTACTTTGCAACACTGATGTTTTATAAATAAATAAATAAACATTGATGTTTTATCTCCACAAATAACACAAGCCTGGAGGAGCACTGTTGTGTTGTGGTGGAGTTGCTAATGCAAATTTTTTAGCTTCTAGTCGAGACATCTCTCCTGGACGCTAAACCAACAACAGCCTTCTCTGTCACAAGCTAAGACGCATGCTAATTTGACAATGTGACGTGCTAATGTCTGGCCCAAACCTTTCCCCATCTATTTTCTATTGACTAGGGCTGTAGCGAAGCCTCGACGAAGTCGACGGCTCGATTCTAAAAATTTGTCGACGTCAGATCCGGAAGTCGACGCACCGCGCCCACTTGTTGCATCCCCAGGAGTTTGTAAATAGAGGAGGAATCTGCCTGTTTTTCCTCTAGTTCGCCCTCTTCTCCGCCTTCACTAACATCTCCGCCAAATACCGAAGACCCGGAACAACGTCCGTCCACTACTAGATTATTTTCCTGTTTTGCCCCTTCGTCTCCCGGCAACGGACAACAACTTCCGGGGTCAGATGTGCTGCTTCGTCTCTACCGCAGATGTAGAAAATCACCGGGAGCGCTTCTCCCTTCATAAAGGAGCTTCTTTCAGACATGAGGAGAGCTGTTTTGGTGGTAGCAGTCTCTCCTCCGTGCTGGTCTGTTTGCTGCTGGGTGTTTTAGGTTTATTTAAACTTGTTAACTTGAACTTAACGTTGGTAAAGCTACTTTTAGCATCTTCGCTAACAGCTTCTTGCGTTGGGATAAGCTGTTACGTTTTGGTTTAGAGTTCATCTTTTTTGTGGTGCAGATCTCCCTTTTATTACATTTAGAGTGTTGTGGGTTTTCGGTTTAGTGTAAAATATCACCTTGAGTTTGGTTTAACCCGTAAGACCACTCGCCTCACGCACATAAGTGACCAAAACAAAGCAGCATGGAGACACTCCATCTTCTACCACCTCTCAGGCAGCAGCCTGCACTCCCAAGTTCTACACGTCACCAGAACATAACCAACCGCAACACAATAAAAGTAGTGTTATACAAAATGGAAGGCCTGTAGTGTTTATTCTCTTACAGTAAGAATTTATCCATTTTTTTGAGGAATTTATTTGAGATTTTCTGGTTTTTGTTAATTGTGCAATAGAAAAATAATCATTAGATTAATTTTCTAAATAGTCATTAGAATAGTCGACTATTCGATAAAATAATCGTCAGAATAATCGTTTTAAAAATAATCGTTTACCCCCAGCCCTACTATTGACGGCTAATGCAGGAAATACGGGTAAAGACATATTTTTTTTTCCATTTAGCCAGCATGTGTAAAACTCAGAGTGACCGATTTCAAAACTAACTAGTAAAAACGGTTTCTCAGTGAACTTGGTCTTTAAATTATGGCTTCTTTGGCGACACTCACCTAGGTTTTTAAAAAACTTGATTAATGTTGTTATTGTGCTAGTGTCATACAACTGTTATCATTTTTACAAATAAATTAATTTGTGCTAAAATTCTTTTAAACATGTTACTGGCTGTTTAACCATTGGCTAGAACACAAATCTTATTAAAAATACATTTGATTAAAAAAATCACTAAATAATGAAAAATATTATTCTAAGAATATTAGAAAAATAAGTAAACCCTTATTGCCTTACATTATTTTCCCCCAATACTAGTCATATTTTACAGTATTATTGTAGTCTTTACATAATATTATAACCCTCACTCGCCCAAACCAATAACTATTTCTAAAGAAAAAGCAGATTTATTACTTAATCCTTAATGTGGAAATTAAAGGGTTAATTAGATATTTTTGGTATGCTGTCAGATGGAACAACAATCCAACCGTGGACACCTTTCTGCACCAAACTAGGTAATCCACGTCACTGCTGCTTGTTTAGACGACAATGAAAATGTTTTTTACATGTTTGTGGGGAAAACAGGACAAGAAATTCTCCTCATTTTCTGTGGAATGTTATATGAACCCAGAGACTTGGCAACCACTTAGTCTGCATGGCTCAGTCGACTTGGTGAATAATTTCTTTGAAATTTGATCGAACCAGTCCTCAAGTTCGACTTTAGTTGTTCTGTTTGTCTTGGGACACTCCCTGTTGCTTTTCCCATGGTGCTGCATAGAGTCTAAATACACACGAGCACAAACAGTCCCATACACACCCAGGTATCTGTCACAAAACAATGTTTGTTTTCTAAAGCTGCTTCAAATAAGCCCAACTTGTTTTGTGCTTTTCATCGACTCTCCTTTTTGTTGCCACCCTGTTTGCTTCTGTCTTCATGCACCGATAACCAACTCCAGCTACAATAAGACATGTCCTACTCTTAAAAAGGAGGATATTTTATATCATAACCCCATCAGCCTTGACATGTTTTTACTTCACTTTACTTTACACTTGGTATTTACTTTAGTAAATGTAAGTAACTATTCTCTCTACTTCTCTACTGCTGAAGCAAAAAATGATTTTGCTCTGCCAGTTTGAGCTGAAGCTGAATGCTACAAGTGAAAAAGTCGCTCAGTGTCCGCCCGGCTTTAGGGGTTAGGAGGTCACCAAGGGGATTCATCTGGTGAGTTGCCCGTTCGAACCCGGCTCTATCTCTATCAGTCCAGAAGTTGGAGGGACTCACTTCTGCACCTCAGGGCAGCTGTGGCTACAGCGCAGCTCATCACCACCAGATTGTGAATGTGTGTGTGAATAGGTGAATGATCCTCTGCAATGTAAAGTGTTTTGGAGTCCACTGACAATTGCAGGTCATTTAACTTCTAGAGTTTTACTATAAATCATCGAATGTGCGAACTAGACCAAAGCAAAATGGAGCAAAGTTTGTTCAAGGTTGTATTTTAATCAGCTGTATTTCCTGTTGTTCCAGAAAATCATTGTGTACGTTTTATGGCCCATTCCAAATCTGTCTGAATTCAAATCTGAATTTTGTGGCATTCAGGTTTCTTCTTTGCTGGGTTTCAATATTCTCTATTTCCTATTTGCAAATATTACAAAAAAATCTGCTCTGTTCGTACTCGTACATCTCAAATACTGTAAATGCTGCATAATGGAGACACTAATGTCTGGACGTGTTGTCCATTTTTGTAAACTTACCTTTCCGTCCATCCACAAAGGCTCTCAACTGGATTTAGATCCAGAAGAGTGGTGTTCTCCTAGAAGAACCATAGAACCTAGAATCAATAAAACAGCCACAAAGTTAAAGCAATAAACTAAGCAATTAAAATAGGGTTAAAAACTGACTAAAATGCTATTTAAATAATGAAAAGGATCCAAAATGTCTTTTGTACATTCATTCTGTGTGTTTCATCCAACTGTATTGTGTTTTTTTTTATTTTTATCTTATCAAAAACTTCATAAAAAACAAGGTCAAAATAGCACTTATGCTGAGTTTAAAAACAACTGCAATACAGTAGGATTCACATCTATTTAAAAGTAATTTCAAATTTGCTCTAAGACAGGGCCAGATTAAGACTTTGTCGTACCCTGGGCAACAATATTCAAGGGCCCCATCATCAAGACCCAAGAATCACCATGATATGGTCACATACAGAATATTTTACTGTAATATGCAGTAAATATACTCAATACTTGAATGCCTGACATCACGTAACCCGCTCAGGGTAACCTTTGACCCACCTCGTGTGGACTGACCAATGAGGAGAGGGTCTTAACTTGAGGCCCTCTCTTCATTGGTCAGTCTGCATGAGACTGACTCTCAACTGACGTTCAAAGTCATAGGCAGCGAAGCGTCTCTGTGCAGCGCAAACGCCCGGGTGGACAGTTTGTTCAATATAGGGTGACCATATTTCCATTTCCAAAAAAAAGGACAGGGGATCTGTGGCTATGACGTCACACTATGGCAATGCCACACAATCCACATTGGGACCCATTTTTTTGTGAGAACTAAATTAATATCAGATTCTGCCAATAAAAGGACTCTAAAACAATTCATATGTAAATATTTTGCATATTTAATGCAAAATCTCATTTTTCATGCTTTAGTGCTGCAACAAGGTTTTATTAATAATAAATTATTATACCTTTTGTTTTACTACAGCATCGGTAAGCTTCCTGTGCACAGATTATTTAGGATGCTTGTTTCAGCTGTGAGATTAGACGATAGGATCAATGAAAAAATAAGTTGTCACACACTCCATGGAAACTTTCAGAGAATCCACAAATAGTGGCTTTCAAATGGTTTTGTTACTTTTTGCAAGTTTAGAAAAGCAGCAGATGAGACAGCATGTCTGATAATTTAGTTTTTCATCTGATAATATTAGAACATGTCAGTAATGTCTGAGGGGCTTTTATAAACACTGTATAACTAATACTCCTGGACAGGGTATGAATTACACACAGTGCGTTTACATGCAGCCAGTAACCCTTTAAAAACCCGAATATTCACAATAACTCGGTTCCGCAGGTCCATGTAAACACCGCCAGAAACGCGGATATGCTCATAATCGGGTTTTTAAAAACCCGGTTACTACATCTGGGGTAACCCTTTTCTAACCCGAATGTGTGGTCGTGTAAACGCATATCGGGATATCCCCATCAAAGCGTGTGTTCTGCACTTGCTCTGTTCGCAAGGAATCTTGGTCTTTTGAGTAGCGAGACGTCTTGTATGCACCAGAACTTCGGAAGTAAACAACAAGATGGGAGCAACATGGCGAGTTGCAGCATAGCACCACACTTTCGGAGTGACGAGGAAACTAAAGCGCAAACGCGGTCGCTATCTCTTCCGAACTGGGAAAAATGTTATTGTTTTCACGGATACCGGAACGAGAAGAACCGGAAATGACGCGTATTGCGTCTGGACGTAGTCCACACGTCCTGACGCTACCCCAACGTCCGCATTTACATCGGGTTATGCAAGTTAGGGGTAACTCTTTCTATTTGCGCTTGTAAACGGGTTATTCTGATCAACTCAGAAACCCGAATGCCGACCTTAACCCGATCATAAACCGGATATTGGCTGCATGGAAACTTAGTCACAGAGGCTTCTGGGGAGCCCAGGTATGGGGGTGGGGGGGGTGTCCTTTGTGTCCTGTGTTAACGAGGTGAAGTCTTGGCTTTTTGTACTGTACAGTGTTCAGCGCCTTGGGCTTCCTGACAGGGTTGCGGAAGGCGCTTTATAAATAAAGCTTTGATTGATTGATTGATTGGCTAATGGCCAACTATCTGCATCTGAATGAGGGAAAGACAGAGCTCATGGTTTTTCACTCCAACAGCAGGAATGTGGGTCGTTATGTTGATCTTGGCCCTCTTTCTCCATACTCAAAACCAGTTGTTACCAGTTTGGGAGTGAAAATTGATGCTGGACTTTAATTTGAGGCTCACATCAACTCAGAGATCCGGTCCAGTTTCTTTCACCTGAGACGCCTTGCAAATATCAAGCCTATGCTGTCGAGAGCCCACCTGGAGCGGGTACTGCATGCCTTTGTAATTTCTAGGCTTGATTACTGCAGCTCTCTCTATGCAGGGTTGTGTCAGCATCACTGCATCGCCTACAGATTGTGCAGAACAGTGCAGCAAGGTTCCTGACTGGGACCAGGAAACGGGACCACATCAGTCCGGTTCTGGCCTCCCTGCACTGGCTTCCGGTTTGCTATCGTGCACAATTCAAAATCCTCGTATTTGTCTACAATTTCTTCCAGGGTGGTGCTCCCCCCTATCTAGCCACACTCCTGAACAAACATTCCCCATCACGCGCTCTGCGCTCCTCTGACCAAGGCGTGCTCGCTGTCCCTCGTTCTAGGTGTTGTACTCGTGGGGACCGGGCTTTCTCAGTCCTAGCACCGTCACTCTGGAACCAGTTGCCACCCTCAGTTAGGCTGTCCCCTTTTCTGCCAGTCTTCAAGAGTCGCCTAAAAACACACCTTCTCCGCCTGGCGTTTCCTGAACATGTTTGATTCGGCCCTCTTTTACGTTGAATTTTTTTCACATTTTTCATTGGTTAACTCTATCGCTTGTTTTACCCATCCGTCCTGTAGTACAATGTTTCACCTTTTTTTTTTTTGTAATTTGTATTTTGTAATTTGAATTGCTTTTATTTTTGATTTACTCGCTATATTTGTACTTCTACTGTACAGTGTTCAGCGCCTTGGGCTTCCTGACAGGGTTGCGGAAGGCGCTTTATAAATAAAGCTTTGATTGATTGATTCACTGATTGATTGATTGATTTTGCCTTGGCCCCCAAAATGCCTTGAAACGGCCCTGGGTGTGTGACTGAGTTTTGAAGGTGATCTGTATCAGATGTATAATTATTACATGTGTGTAACTTATTGTTTTATACTGGTAAAAATGTGTAGTGGAGATAAATCTACCTACAATTTACTTTGTTTTCTTGTTTTTATTTAACTATTTCCTGTCCTGTCTGTCTCTCATCTTCCTGCATTTCATCTAAAGTCTCCAGAAAATCTGTTGCCTGGATTCTTACTTTTTCACCTCATCAGTTACTTTTGAGCAGATCAAAGGGATCTCCTGACCGCAAAGCGGAGTGCGCGTTTCGATGCTGCGTCAGTGAGGTGAAATCACCGCAGCACAGGTGATGAGCTCCGCAGTAGCAGAGCGCTTCAGGCACAAAAAAGACAGAAAGAAGAGAACATGTGTGGACATGAACGATCGTGTGCTAATTATAGTTTTTTGTTGCGCCACTTTGAGAATGGACCGAGCGCTGGAAGCAGCTGCCTGGAGCGCTGCGCAACAACGATCAGCGTTATAGAGCTCCGGACGTCACGTGACTCTCAGAGAGTAGACGCTCTCTGCTCAAAAGAGTCCATAAATGATGTAATATAGATAGAACACTTTTTTTCCGGCTCCCCTGGATGTGTAGGATATCCAACTCCCCCATAATTCGATCCCTGCTCCTGGATGAAAAACCCGACATTTTCATCAATACCCACCTCACCCCACCCTCCCACCACCCAACCCCACCCCCCGCCACCCGGACGCCCAGGACAGAGTGTGAAAAGTGGACATGTTCGGGGAAAACAGGACGTACGGTCACACTAGTTTAATAAAAAGCGGGAAATTACACATACAGTATTTTGCTCGTGCTCTTGCTGCCCTGGGCCTGGGCCCTTTAGAGTTTGTGGGCCCTGGGCAATTGCCCAGTTGCCCATATGGTTAATCCGGCCTTGCTCTAAGAAAGCCCGGACCCCACTGTTTTTCAGCTGTCATGCAGGACGGCTCATGTCACACAGTGAGGACTCAGAAAAGTGGCAAGATTTCAGTGAGACTGCACGGCGCTCTAGCAGGACATGCTAACATCACTAGTGCAACCCCCAAAAAGCATACGTCACTAAAAGCCGACATCTAACCAAAACAGCAATGCTGAAAAGAACAGCCGCCATTAACATGACTTTCATCAGACTCCGAACCAAACTCCAAAAAGGAGTGGTCCACATGTTCCTGCGCGTAGCGTCTATTGTTGCTAATGTTGATACCCTCATATTGTATTCTAGCTGTTCTCATCACCCCTTTGGTGTATTTTTATTGGTCGATTGTAGATGGGCCACAGACTCGTAAATCACCTTCACGTACACCGTTTTTGGTCACAAATCTGTTTGAGTTTGACGGCTGAAAAACGCACAGGGTGGTCCGGGCTAAAGAAACTGAACTGAGATTAAATCAGGTTCTGATTTGCATTTTTTCATGAACATGAAGTGAAAAACTGAGTATTTGTTTTCACAAATATACACTCTCACAAATTTCCTTCAGACAAAAACTTTTGTAATTGATCTGAAAATTTTCCTGATTTCTTCCTGCTTCTTAGCAGGAACAGCAGAGCTGTCAGCGTTAACGCATGACTTACACTGAGGCGTGTGCTTCAGCCGTTTGCAGAATTTTTGTAATCCAAGATTGCACTTGTTGTGTTTGCAGCAGCCCAGTTTGTACAGGGTTTTATTCATTCACTGTTTACCTAGACTGACTGTGCACTTGTGAGACTGGAAGACTTTTGTTTCAGCCACGTAGCATGCACTGCCTATCTCAAGCATGCAGAGTAAATATTTATATTATCAAGAGCTGGATGTCAGGTATGTTGTTATTGGTAGATGAGAAGGTATTTGTTGTATTTACCTTATGTGTCTGGACGTGAGCGCTTTTATGTGAATGTTCGCGCGCGCGCGCGTGTGTGTGTGTGTGTGTGTATGTGTGTGTGGTTCAGAGAAATGAAACACGATGTACATGCCTGCAGATCTGAGAGACAGATAACATCTGACGTGTGTGCGTGAGAATGGCTTGTCTGTGTGTGACTTTGCCATGTTCTGTCCTTGATTTATGATGCGGAGTGTTTTTTTGCTCCGCTGTGCGATGCTGAGAGTGAGTGTTTAGGGGTGAAAAGGACGCTTTTAGGTACCCTGCGGCTTGCACGGGGATCTGAAAACAAACTCCAGGGCCCCTGGGACAAGCAGCTGCAGGAATGATTGAGTGACAAGCGGAGCCGCCCTGTTGCATTTCACACTGGCACATGTAGGCATAAGGAATGCTTCAAAGGGCTTTTAACGTCAACTAATATAAGGTAATGCATTAACCAGACAGGTTTTCAATAGGATGAAAAATAATGAAGTGGAGCACAACAATGAGGAGCAGTTTCTTTAAATAACAACAGTAATTAGACACAATGCAGGATAGGTACACAGGGAAAAGAGTCATCTGGAAAGCAAACCTGTTCCTCAAATTAAAATGAAGAAATCATTTTTGTCTTCGAGCCAAACACAAAAGTGTTTTGTAAGTCTGACCTTTGGCTGACATCACGCACGCACGCACGCACGCACACACACACACACACACATGCATGCATGCATGCACACACACGTGCGCAGACAAAATTTAAACTGCAAACACTTAAAGCCACTTAAATGACTTTTGCCTCATATGCTTATTCACATGTAATTTGCTGGTTATTCACAAACCTAAATATCAACTAAATTTTGAAAATGTTTATACAAATTCAGGGACGAGGCAAGAAGGTTGCAGGTTTTACACCTAGCTGGGGCCTTTCTGCATGGAGTTAGCATCTTTTCCCTTTTCAATATGTGGATTATCTCTGGGTAGTCTTTGGATTAAAGAGTCTCATATATAGATAAACACATGCATAAGCCCAGCAATAGCCTAGAGAGGAGACATAGAAAGCAGTGTAAAGGGTCTTTAAACAATGTTTGGATGAATAACTTCGAAACTGTAATGATTTAAGTCATTTTAAAGATGAGGTTCACTCATGAAAAAGACCCAGAGATACTGAAACTCCTCCACTTCGGGCAGGACCTCATCCCTGACTCGGAGAAGGCATTCTTCCTTTTTCCGACTCAACACCGTGGTCTCTGATTTAAAGGGGGTGATTTTCATCCCAGCTGCTTCACACTTGGCTCTGAACCGCTCCAGCGAATGTCGGAGATCACGTTCTGATGAAGCCAACAGGAACACATCATCTGCAAAAAGCAGAGACCTGATCCTCAGGCCACCAAAACGAATCCCTTTAACACCTTGGCTGTTTCTAGAAATCCTGTCCATAAAAGTTATGAATAGAATCTGTGACAAAGGGCAACTTTGGCGGAGTCCAACTCACTGGAAACAAGCCCGACTTCCTGCCAGCAATGCGGACCAAGCTCTGACACCGGTCATACAGGGACCTAACAGCCCATATCAGAGGGCCTGGTACCTATACACCCGGAGTACCCCCCACAAGGCCTCTTGAGGGACAGGTTCAAACGCCTTCTCCAAATCCACAAAGCACATGTAGATTGGTTGGACAAACTCCCATGCATCCCCAGGACCCATCAAAGGGTATAGAGCTGGTCCAGAGGAGCATTTTGACAACCTCTGTGACCTCAGGCCCAGAGACTGGAGAGCCCAACTCAAAGTCCCCAGGCTCTGCTTCCTCACTGGAAGACGTGCCAGTGGGATTGAGGGGGGTCTTTGAAGTATTCTGCTCATCGATCCACAATGTCCCGATTAGAGGTCAGCAGCACGCCATCCCCAATAAAAACTGTGTTGTTAGCGCATTGCTTTCCCCTCCTGAGGCGCCAGATGTTGGACCAGAATCTCCTCAATATCATGTGGAAATCTTGCTCCTTGGTCTCATCGAACTCCTCTCACGCCGGGGCTTTTGCCTCCATGACCGCCTGAGCTGCATCCCGCTTTGACTGCCGGTACCTATCAGCTGCATCTGAAGTCCCACAGGCCAAAAATACCTGATAGGACTCTTTCTTTAGCTTGACAGCATCCCTAACCGCCGGTATCCACAAGCGGTTTTGGGGGTTGCTGCCACGACAGGCACTAATGACCCTGCAGCCACAGCTCTGGTGGGCCACCTCAACAATAGAGGCATGGAACATGGCCCATCTGGACTCAATGTCCCTCGCCTCCCCAGAACATTTTGGAAGTTTTGCTGAAGGTGGGAACATGGGGTGCTGAAGGTGCCAGACATACCCAGCAGACCCTCACAATACATTTGGGCCTGCCAGGTCTGACCGGCATCCTCCCCCACCATCGGAGCCAACTCACCACCCACCAAGTAGTGGTCAGTTGACAGCTCCGCCAAGTGTCCAAGACATGTGGCCATAGATCAGATGAAATGACAACAAAGTCGATCATCGAGCTGCGGCCAAAGGTATCCTGGTGACAAGAGCACATATGAACACCTTTATATCTGAACATGGTGTTCATTATGGACAATCCATGACTGGCATAGAAGTTCAACAACAAAACACCACTCAAATTCAGATGAGGGGGGCCGTTCCTTCCAACCACATCCAGGTCTTACTGTTATTGCGTATGTGAGCGTTAAAGTCCCCCAGCAGAACGAGGGAGTCACCGGAAGGACTGGGAGGGCTCTCCAGCCCCCCCCCCCCCCCCCCCCCCCCACCCGGTCTGCAAAAATGGTGGGTAGCCTAAACTGTAGTTTGGTGCATAAACACAGACCACAATCAGGACCCATCCCCCCACACTCAGGCAGAGGGAGGCTACCCTCTCATTCACTGGGGTAAACTCCAACGTACAGGCACCAAGATGGGGGGCAAGTAGTACGCCCACCCCTGCTCGGCTCCTCTCAGTGGGAGCAACTGCAGAGTGGTAGCATGTCCAACCCCTCTCAAGGAAACTGGTTCCAGAGCCAGAGCCACGCGTTGAGGTGAGTCCGACTATCTCAACCTCACACACCAACTCAGGCTCCTTTCCCACCAGAGAGATGACATTCCACATATCAAGAACCCGTTTCTGTAGCCGAGAATCAGATCACCAAGGTCCCCGCCCTCGGCCACCACCCGTCACACTCTGCACCCGACCCCTTTGGCCCCTCCTACGAGAGGTCAGCCCATGGGAAGGGGGACCCATGTTTCCTCTTTGGGCTGTGCCCGACTGGGCTCCATGGGTGAAAGCCTGGCCATCATGCGCTCGCTAACGTGCCCCACCTCCAGGCCTGGCTACAGATGGGGGCTCTGGTGACCCGCATTCAGACGAGGGAGCATTGTTTCCATGTATATTTTTCTTCATAAGGGGTCTTTGGGCTGTTCTTTGTCTGATGCCTTGCCTCGTATTTTAGTCTTAAAAATCTTATATTGGTTCATGCAAATGATTTTTTTTAATTTTTACACTGCATCACTTTTTTATTTCAACAGAAATGTTAGAACATCCCTTATGGATTTGATTGCCAGATGCACTAGTGCTGATAATAATATTTATGCTTAAATAGAACCACAAACTACTAGTTTCATTGGCATGAACATATAAAAAATAGGGGTAGAAATAGATGGCAGGGTCAAAGGGTGAAATGGAATTTACCCAACATGACCAGTTTTTACTGGCATGACAGAATAAGGACAACGATGTTCAACCGGGCATCCATGTTTTCCTCTTACACAAGATCATCATCCTCCCCCACCCTGGTAGCCTCTGTTTGCTTAATTAATGTCATGACTAGAAGCTCCATACTGGCACTTTCTGAAGACTACACAACAGTCTTTTTCTTCTTCTCTCAAATGTGAATTATAACAAACATCCCCAATGAGATTTCTCCACAAAGCAAATTTTCCGGAATTTGCTTCAAATTGTTTAAATAATTGATTGGAAACATGGCTCTATAATTCCTATAACCGCCAGAGGAATTGGCCACAAGAGCAAAAACATATGTTGTGGTATTTACTCAAATAAACAATGCTGTCACTCTCCTCGAGAGAACCGTTTCCTTAAAGAGACCAGAGACATTTCACCAGCTGGATGACAAATCACCTCATATTTATGGATCACCGTACAAACAGAGACAAAGAAGAGTCCAATAAAAACCAAAATGAAGACATTTATGAGAGAGAACGTGGTGTAAGGACAAGAGGGGCTGTGACAGTAAAGACGGCAAAGCACGGTAAGCCAGTGTGTGGAGGGGAGAGAATCAATCAGTCTTCAAGGGCCTGCTGATTAGACATTCTACAACCTTCTCCATCTTCGTTAGGCTTTAATTAATTCATAATACTGAAACAAATTACCTTTGCATGGATGAAAATTACACCTAAATGTGGCGTGGCAGTTTGGCATTTGGTGATTAAATTATCTCTGGAGATGGAAGGAGTCTGATAGAGCAGCATTGTCTTGATGGAGTCCTGTAACATCATTAGGTCTGAAATAACAATGCTCTGTTTTGCTATGCAGAGCCATTTGTAACAGAAGAGGAGAATGCCCCATTTCTCTTAAAATCAAAGTTTGCTCCATTAAAACTTGTCAGCTTTAGATTATAAGAGTAATAATAAAAACCAGAGATGGTACTTTTTAAAGACTTCATGGTATTTGGCCTTTTTTAACTCAATAGATTGTTGAAAACACACTTTTTAATCCACTTTTCATAGAGACAGACTTATCACTCAAGAAAAGAAAGATAGTGTCCCATCAAACTTTTATTGTGCCCTTTATCAAACCTTCTTCATTGGCTTTGTTCCCCAGTCTGCCTATTTGAAGAAGTCTTCGCAGACAATGCAATGTAACAATAATAATAACACACACACACACACACACACACACACACACACACACACACACACACACACACACACACATACACACAATAGAATAGTTACTCATGCAAATACAATGAAAAAGTCTCGGAGTTTAAAAGAAAGCCGGAGAGCTCAGTTTTGAAAAATGATAACAGAGTTAAGGGAAAGAATAGCCGCAAGTCCTTTCATTTTATTTTATAGGTTTCAGATTAAGGTAAGCAGAAAGCTGCACATCCTTATCTTTGTCTGAGCTACTCTGTTGCTCCTTGAGTTGGGGGGCTTAGAAGAAAAAATGCAACAGTGCCTGAAAAATCTTACCCTGCCTCTTTACCAGGGCAGAGTGTGATACATCCCAACTTAGTTTCTTTCTTATCTTTTTCTTTTTCTCTCACTGTGATCATTTTTAAACAAAAAAACAAAAACAATCTGCTGTCCTAATTGCATCATTTTGCTGTTTCATATTACAAACATCTAAACTTTAAGTGCATTGACGTTATTAAGCCCATTGCATGTTTAGAACATGGCATCATCTTCACACTCGGGAAAAGTCCTTAAATTAGAGCTAAGAGTACCCCAAAAACTGGCAATGCTTTACCTGTAACCGACGTTTTCTGGAGTTCTGCAAGGATAAACTGTGAGAACACGTCCTGGATCTTTTGCCACAACATTTTTGGTTTTTCTACAAACATTTTTCTTACAGTGGCTCAGCTCTAAAAGGCAAAACACCCTGTTTCATATATATGCTTTATCAGTGTCTTGTGGAAACGAATCTCTTCTCTCAGAGTTTCTTCTACTGTGTGTTCATTATCCCTGCTGGTCTTAACAGTTAGCTGGGTGAACTCGGTGTACTCAGCCAAGATTTTGAATTTTAAATGTCTAATGAAATTGATGGCATTGAATGTAACTCGATGTCTCCCACCATGAGAATATTCCTGTGGGAAAATATCACAAGTTGCAAATGCACTAATTTCCTTCTCCTGCAGAACATGTTGGCGCATTACATCCCTAATCTCAATAGTTTGATATTCATTAAAGAAAAATGATTTTAGACTCAAATAAATAATTGGTATATGCTAGGGCCTTATTGATTGCTTAGACGTAAACCAGTGTACTTTAAATGTTCCTAGACCAAACCACACATTTAGCTGCAGAATCGTAACAGCAGCAACAGTAGAAACATAAAAAAGTATAAATTAAATTATAAGGGAAACATAAACTTAAGCTTAGATTTTATTCAGACCACATTATTGAAAGAAAATGCTATTCAGCACCTCAGCACTCTGCAGCCTTAGAAAGAAACATCACATAGCTGGTTAAAGGACTTTTAGAGGGAAATCATCACAAAACAGTTTAATGCCTCAACCGTGTTGGAAGGAAGGTTACACTGAAACAGTTTTCCTTCTCATATGACTGAGGGTTGTCAGTTTTCCTCCTTTAGACACAGCCAAAGAGGGACGTAGTCTTTGTTTAAAATCTGTGATGCCGTAGAGTTCCTGAGTCTGCGCTGCAGCGCCAGCTTTTGTAATCTGACAGTTGCCGGCAAAATGCCGCAGCACTTTTAAAAATCCTCAGCCAGTACACAGGAGCGACCCTGAAGTACCCCTAAGAGCCACGGCATCTTTTTGCTTTACTCTAACATCAGGTAAAAAAAAAAAAGGCTTAAGTTGAGCCAACAAATTTTGAAAGTAACTTTTCCAAAATGTTTATGTTTATGTTTATTCATTTCGCAGACGCTTTTATCCAAAGCGACGTACAATTTTTATAACCTATAGGGCATATTGTGATCTGTGGGGGAAACCGGAGTACCCGGAGGAAACCCATGCATGCATGGGGAGAACACGCAACTCCACGCAGAAAGGCGACTTTTGAACCTGCGACCTTCGTGCTGCGAGGCAACAGTGCTAGCCACTGTGCCACCATGCAGTCCATAAATATTCTACAGTAATCTGTTTTTATAAAAATACACTTTATTGATTAATAATTTAAATATATTCTGTATTATTCTGCCGTGACGTAATCTTCTAAAATTAGCTAGAATATTTTAAAGTGTCACATAATCATCTATTATGCAAAAATAATGTTTAACTTTTTCGTGTTTTTTATTTTGGGATATCTTTATGTTTATGTTTATTTATTTAGCAGACACTTTAATCCAAAGCAACTTACAATTTATAACCTATAGGGCATGTTGTGATCTGTGGGGGAAACAGGAGCACCCGGAGGAAACCTTTTAACAGAACAGGGCCAGCGTCCATATTTGATCATGTTGTTTTCTCTGCTTTTCTGCATGAAAATAAATATTTTTGAAAATTGGAACAACAGAAGAACATGTTAAATATCACAGTAACACCCTGGGGTTGAAATTTTACATTCTGTACTCAATGAGTGCCCTATAAAGGGTCAAGGCGTCATACATTTGCACTTTAGTGAGTTTACTTAGAAAAGCTATCCACATTCTCCCTTGGACATCTTCTCTGGGTTTTCTAACCTGTGTGTCCTGGTAACTCTCATAACTTGTACTCTGTTGCTGTGCTGCTCGCCCGAGCCTCGGAGACAAATACAGCTTTCTGAATCTGAATCAACGTGAAAATGTTTAGTTGGTTCCTTTCACAATTTCAGTGCAATTCAATTTATGTGAATGAGTTAAGATGAACAGTAGCTGTCATCAAAAGGTGTGTGTGAGTGTGTTTGGCAACATTTAATGAAACTTTCACCAAGTCAGCTAGAAAAATGACGACAACTCTGTCAATTTTACATCTATCGAGCTGAAGTTTAGAGTCATTATAGCTGAGCGTCATCATCGTCACCTTCAGCTCTGAGCTCAGACCACACCAGAGTCACACACTCGTGAGCGTCCGATACAAATCTGACCAAAATGGCTATAACTCCAATAATTAGGCTTTCATTTAAATAGCTGTAATGAAAGGTGCCAAGCTTTTCCATTTTTAAATGATTTTGAAAATGTTTCCATTACTTTCATTTGTTTTTTCATTATTGATTGAACAAGCATCATATAACCAACTGGCTACATCACAGACAGGTCACCAGCTCGTCACAGGACCAGTCGATCAGATGTAAATGATAAAAATCTGCTGTCTGAGCGGCAGTATCAGTTGCTTTGCACATCACAGAACTTACTTTGCTTGTTTACCATCAGGTTCACTCAAAAGCTCCAAATAAAGCTGTCAGATCAGGTCTCTACACCACAAATAAACAGATGCTGTTTGCTCATGAAGCTGCATGTGTGCCTGCAGTACTGTACATGTGTTTGTCGGTGTGGGTTTGTTCACGCTGTCTTGTTTGCTCTAAAGGCACGGTTCAGAAAAGCCTCCTCCGCAGGCAACAGGAGCCGCCGTGTCAATTATCCTGCCCTGAACCTGCGCTCCCCTCTCTTTTCTCCCTCTTTCCTCCGCGCTTCCCATCCTCCTCAGCTCGTCTAATAGGCCCTCTTTCAGGATGATGAGAGGACATGCTCTCCTCTGATGGCAGCGCAGCGCAGCTCACAATGCTCTGTGTCAGGGCAAGATTAAGACAGGGCAGAGGGAGAAAAACATTCCCATCAGACGTGGAGGGCTCTGCGTGTGCACGCTGACAGGTATTAGAGCATCAGGTATTGTTGCCTCCTCAAAGGGAACATGCCAAACGTGGGGCTGAGATACTAATAAACACAGACATGAATACAAGTCTCTTTACCACAAAGTGAGCATCCGCACATGAGCTGAGAAATAGCAGGAAAAAGGGGGGGGGGAGAGAGAGAGACATGGAAAAGGAGGGAGAGAGATGTATAAACTGTCAACACTGTCACGGAAAATGGCCCTCAAATTAAGCCGAGCGTGTGGCTCTACAAGGGACTCTGGGAAATTGCCTTTTATCGCTTCCCAAACAATGGGCCGTCTGACAGCGCAGGGTATGATAACACTCACACATGCATGCACACATGTCTGACAGCGCTATTCCCAATAACTCAGCCAGTCACTATTTACATTATTCCTCCACCGAGCCTCCCTCCTTCTGTCTTCTTCAGCGACTTTTACTGTCCTCGGCAGCTGCGCGCTTTCATGTGGTTAATATCATGCAAAATAACAGCTTCTTATTTTCCTGCTCTACCCCCCCCCCCCCCCTCCAAACCGCCCCGTTGCATCCCGTCTTTAATGGGGGCTAAGCGCTGTAAGCTGGCTGAGCGCGACGTCCTCTTATACACACACTGCTGTGGTTATCTCCACTCTCTGTTTATCATTGTTATTATTATTAATGCTCCGCTGTAACTGCAGCAGGCGAGGACGAGAGCAGAGGGAAGGAGGGAGAGAGGAAGAGACGGAGCAGCAGAGGGTGAAAGTGCTCCTGTGATGTGAGGCTTGTTACATAAACTGCTATTTACCACCATGACAGGGAGATTATTTATTTCTGTGGCTGCGTTATCCTTCTGTTTTCCTCTGTTTCAGAGTCTTCTGTTTGATGCTCCACGAGGGCCGAGCGGGTCCAAGGATTATGACGGGTGGCTGTGTGATGAAACGCTCCTTTGCTACACTTTATTGTGGTGATAGAGGCCTGTGAGATGCTGTTCTCTGAGGGGATTTGTAATGTGCTGAAGTTAGGAGTAATGAGGGAAGTGATCATCAGAGCCAGAAAGCCACTGTAAACTGTCATTTCACCCATGCACCATATTTATGAAGTGCTTCGGGCTAGAGAGCTCAAGTGTTTGTGTAGTCGGAAACATCACCGAGGAAAGCAGATGCACCAAATTTACCAAATTTGGGCTCAAACCTTCTAAAGCTCTGAACATGAAGTATTAGCGAATGAAAAATATATGGCACCACAACAAACCTGCCAAAGAGCTAACAGTCATAGACCTAACAGAGGTCAAAGGTCACCCAGAAGGAGCTACAAAGCTCCACAGTGAAGGCTGGAATGCCAGTTTTCATTTGAAAAAGAAAATCGTCGTCACAATCCCAGGGCTGCCCAAAGTGCTACACACATAATACATTTGGAGCGGGGAAGAAAAGTTGCTAAAATACAGAAGCATATTACCGTCAGTGAAGGGATAAAATGTAGGATTAGTATCTGGTAATAACGAGAACGTTTCTCAACGTAAAGACACGTAAAAGTTGTTTTAACAGGAAAGTTGTTCAAAATAATGTGTTTAATATCTCGCAATAACGAGACAGGTCATGACAGGATGCTAGAATCCCGTCCAGAAGAAACAAAGGGAGAAGTTGGAGTCAGAGAGAGATTCTTTATGTCATTTGTCAAAGGAACATATTCCACCACACTTCGATCAGGCCGTCCTCCAACAGAAAACACGCACATTTGCGGTATTTCCTCTTTGTAGCATAGGTGCAGTTTTAAGTTTGTTGAATTATGCCCCATTGTTCAGCGGTTCTCCCCCGTTGTTGCAGTGCTGCTACTGCTGTACTTCCTAAAAGTTAAACAGCAATACCTGGAGTAACTGCCTTGTTCTTTTGGAGCAGCATGCCACAATAACCGCCAATGTACCATTGCCCATCTCTCTATTATGAAATATTAAACACGTTATTACGAGAAACGTTACAGCAGTTTCACAATTATGTTGTGTGAAGCCCCCACTATACATTCTACTTATTGTGCCCCCTTCCTTGCAGGAAAATGTGCAAGGGGAAACGAGGGGGAAGGGAAGGTACAGTATTCTTCATTAGTGGTGGTGTGCGTGTGTGTGTGTGTGTGTGGGGGGGGGGGTCAGGGTTTACCAGAGCAGGTGTGGGAGTGTAGAGCATATTGTATCTGGCATCTGTTTTTTTATTTTCCATCAGGAATCACCTGGATAGGGTCCACCCCCCACCCACCCCCCTGCAATATACTTGTTATGCAAGTATATTTACTGTTTGTGATGATTTGAAGCGCTGTTTGTGCTCGTCCCCTGAATTTACCACTTTTGTATGCTTCAGTACACGAGTAACCAGTAGTAACAAAACGACTGAGGCACACGCCATGGTGACTCCGTCTCTTGTTTAGAGGTCTTACTTGCTATCAACACCGCTGCCATCTTATTTTTCTGATTTGATCTCAAAATGAACCACTAACTGATCTCTTCTATGCCAAGTTTGTTTTGGTTGTACCCAACAAACCCTGGGCTTTATCCGGTCTGAGTTCTCTACGGTGCCCCCTAGTGAAACACTTCAGTACTACATGTAGTGCAGATCAGCTCAGCAGTCATGAACATAGACGTACGCTGCTTGCATCAGCGTGAGGTTAAAAAACAAGTATACCCCAGGCCTAAAAGTAAAAATCCAGGTTTAGTGCAACAATATCTCTTACCATCTTGTGATCGACAAGACATAGAACAAATCTAAAAATATAAATACATAATAAATAACTTTAAACAACAAATCAAGCTTGAAGACAATTCAGTATAAATCATAATAACTACATTTAATATTCCTGTCAAATTACCCTTTTCACCTCTACCCGGACATCCAAACAGTGAAGACGTGGAGAAGAGAACTTGGATGTATGAACCGACGAGGAACTTCCTGGGTCTTTCAAAGATGCGGAAGAGATTGCTGCGAGGAACAGAGAGAATCACAGGTGAGTACTTGGCACGAAGGGAAGCACAACTAGAGAGCATGTGGTCAGTTTACCGCTCCGTTAACGAATCAGCTGATGTCTGTCTGGTGGCTCCAATCCTCCTAAGTACTGCTGCCTTGATGAGGTAATTGGCTCCAGCTGGAACCACTCAGCACCTGGGAAAAGAGAGGAACAGCTCCACCTGCTGGATCCTGACATTACCTCCCCCTCAATGGTCGCCCCCGGGCGGCCGACCTGAAAGTCAATGATGAGCTCAAAGTCCAGAATAACGGACCGGGGAACCCATGATCACTCCTCGGGACCATAACCTGTCCAATCCATCAAATACTGGTGGCCTCGGCCTCGACAATGGACGTCCAGGACGCGGTTCACAAAGAACACAAGTCCTCCATCCACCATCCGAGGTGGTGGAAGAGGGTCAGGCGAGGGACACAAGGGATTACGGTCAAGGGGCTCAGAATGGCTATGATGGGGAAAGGGCCCAAAAAGCGTGGGGCGAGTTTCCTGCAGATAGCCCTGAGAGAAATGTGCTTCGCCACTAACCAAACCATCTGGCCAAGGGAGTAAGCGGGCGCTGGGGTTCGATGATGATCAGCGTACTTCTTGTTCTGGGCAGAAGTGCGCTGAAGTGCTCCCTGCGTCTGACCCCAAACCCTCTTGCAGGACCTTATGTAGGATCGAACCAAGGGGAGAACTGGATATGGAGCAGTATTGGGCAGTAGTGAAGGTTGGTAGCCCAATGAGGATTCAAAGGGGGATTTGCCAGTAGCTGCGGAAATATGGGCGTTATGGGCGTATTCGACCCATGTTAGGAAAAGACTCCACTGATGAGGGTTAGAGGAGCAGACACATCAAAGTACGCCTTCAACCTCTTGGTTGAGCCGTTCACACTGCCCATTGGATTCCGGGTGGAAACCTGAGGACAAGCAAGGTTTAACCCCCAGTTTTCTATAACCGCTCAACAATGCAGGGTCGTGGGGGGCTGGTGCCCATCTCCAACAGTCTCCGAGCAAACAGGCAGGGTACACACTGGACAGGTTGCTATTCCATCGCAGGGCAACACAGAGACACACAGCATAAACAATCGTACGCAAACACACGCACACCTAGGGACAATTTAGAGAGACCAATAAACCTGACAGTGAAATTTTTAGGACTGGAGTACCCGGAGAGAACCCACACATGCACAGGGAGAACATGCAAACTTCATGCAGAAAGACCCCAGGCTGAGATTTGAGGCCAAGACCTTCTTGCTTAAAGGCAGCCGCACTAACCACTACATCACTGTGCAGACAAAATGTAACACCGATATTGTTAAATAAAAAGGTTTTTCACTGCAGGGTTGGGTTAGGTAAAATAAATTCTGATTCCAATTGAATATCTGAATGTTTTCCTTACAGTCACATGGGTCACAGGTAACAACTTTATCACTGAGCCATTGGAACTTCCTTCTCGGAGACGTTTCACTTGTCTGAAACACTTCTTCAACTCAAAAAAAGAGAAGAAGTTGCCTTTTGTTCAAGCACATTCAGAAGGATTATCCCACAAATGAATCTACACCTTTGAATAAATCACCACCTGTCTCTTGGCTGTTTAAACTATATGATTTTCTATGAAATGTGGCTGATCAAATATTACAATGTCATTTCTAATTATGTTCACAGTCAATAAAAAATGATTCCAGTTGCAGAAACTTGATGGACAGCTCTCTCACAACCTTTCTACAAACCAAGACAGTGTCGCTTAAGACCTATAATATTGTAGGATTTCTGCATGAGTACCGTATGTCTTTTTGCTCCTCAGCTCCCTCAAACCTTTTGATCAAAACTGTAATAAAACAAGTCAAAAGTGTAAGAATGTTAACAACTAAAGTGAATGAAAAGAACTGCATGGAAAAAAAAGTCTGGGTAACTGGTTGACCTCCTGGTTTAGAGGCACACAAGAAAAAGCTGCTGTACTAGTTCACATAAAAGTGTCTAGATCACAGCAAAACGCTCCTTCAGTTCAACAGATCCATTTTATGCTTGTTTGTAACACGAACCCTTCACTGACACAACTATTCACATAGCCGGTGGCTTGAAACTTACACCACGTGTGCTATCCGACTGTCAGGATGAAAGAAAAGCGTCATCTCTAAAATCACACCAACCCAACAGTGTAAACGAGACACACACACTCACACAAAAAACTCTTTATGCTCTGCGTGTGTCGCTGTGGTTTTATCCACAGTGTGTTAAAAAAGGGCCTGAAGCTGACTGGAGTACACTATTACACGTCTTTCCTCTCTCCTTTTCTGAGCCCATTAAAGACCCGTGAGTTTATCACACCTAATGTAGCATTAGCATATACAGCTTTTGCCTGTAGTACACTTTTATTCTTCCTATCTCCACCACTCACTGTGCATAAACCTCCCTAATACTATCTCTGCCATTCACAGCGGACGAGGCCCCGCTAACTATGCTAATTAGCAAGCGAACACAATGCGTGCTTCATCTCCCCTCCCACCTGTCAGAAGTACACTCGGTATAGCCTCAAAACCCAGAGAAAATAGCTCCCCTCTCCTTTCCTCCTCCTCCTCTTCTGCTCCTTCACGGCGCTCTTTTGCGAAGTGCTTTTTTGTGTTTGGTTTGGTTTCGCTGTGAAAACTCAAGGAGAAACTTTGCAGCACGTTCCTTGTTGTCGATGCGAGCACGGGATCAGTGCTTTGCACAAAATCTTTATTAGAAAAATGGAGAAAGAGAAGAAAACAGGTGCATCACAAATCCAAACAGAGGTATGAACAAGCTCTTCGCCTTGTAACCTCTGTGACCATCATCCCTCCTCGGCCCACACCTAGAGGGCATTCCTCAGTTCAACCTCTCCAATGAAAAGTCTGAAAATGGCCTTTCTGATGCTAAATGGAGTGGTGTGTTTGTACTCCCCAGAGGATGCAGAATCCTGCTTCATCAATTCAGCCAGCTGCCTACACACACACACACACACACGCACGCACGCACGCACGCACGCACGCACACACACACACACACACACACACACACACACAAGTGCCAGCTGAGTATCTGCGTGGGTTAATGTGTGTGTGTGTGTGTGTGTGTGTGTGTGTGTGTGTGTGTGTGTGTGTGTGTGTGTGTGTGTGTGTGTGTGTGTGTGTGTGTGTGTGTGTGTGTGTGTTCTGAACGTACTGTTTAAATGGTAGTTAGGATGCCACTGCAAAAGCTGCTCTCTAAAACGGCACTCGTATCCTGAAGGGGCTGCAGGGTTTTAGTGGTGCTCGCTAACGAGCCATTCATACTGATCCATTACAGAGTGGCAAATGCACGCACGCACACACGCACGCACACACGCACGCACGCACGCACGTACACACACACACACACACACACACACACACACACACACAACAGAGCATATCTCCTAGTATGGTTCAGATCTGTTTGGACTTGGCTCAAGTGGGTAATTATCTCATAATTATGTATCAGTGAGATGGCAGAGTCTGTGGTTTGTGTGGTACACAAATTTGGTTTTGTTCTGCAAAAACAATAAATACATTAAAGGCCTGTAAAGATGTGAGTATGTTCGTTTGAAAACCAACATGGCAAAAGGTGGTGGTAATTCACCATTCGAACTTTTTAAGATGATTTCACCTTTTATGCTTAAATGTTACGTAGATATTAGTTGTAGGCAGTTGCAGCTCATCCATATGGGCACTGGGGTGCCACCCCACCTGTCTCACAGGAAGAGGAAGAAGAACAGTGGGGCAAAAAAGTATTTAGTCAGCCACCGATTGTGCAAGTTATCCCACTTAAAATGATGACAGAGGTCAGTAATTTACATCATAGGTTACACTTCAACTGTGAGAGACAGAATGTGAAAAAAAAATCCATGAATTCACATGGCAGGATTTTTAAAGAATTTATCTGTAAATCAGGGTGGAAAATAAGTATTTGGTCACTTCAAACAAGGAAAATCTCTGGCTCTCACAGACCTGTAACATCTTCTTTAAGAAGCTTTTCTGTCCTCCACTTGTTACCTGTATAAATGGCACCTGTTTGAACTCATTATCTGTATAAAAGACACCTGTCCACAGCCTCAAACAGTCAGACTCCAAACTCCACTATGGCCAAGACCAAAGAGCTTTCGAAGGACACCAGGAAAAGAATTGTAGACCTGCACCAGACTGGGAAGAGTGCATCTACAATAGACAAGCAGCTTGGTATGAAAAAATCAACTGTGGGAGCAATTATCAGAAAATGGAAGACATACAAGACCACTGATAATCTCCCTCGATCTGGGGCTCCACGCAAGATCTCATCCCGTGGGGTCAAAATGATCATGAGAACGGTGAGCAAGAATCACAGAACCACACGGGGGGACCTGGTGAATGACCTGCAGAGAGCTGGGACCACAGTAACAAAGGTCACCATCAGTAACACACTACAACGGCAGGGAATCAAATCCTGCAGTGCCAGACGTGTTCCGCTGCTGAAGCCAGTGCATGTCCAGGCCCGTCTGAAGTTTGCCAGAGAGCACATGGATGATACAGCAGAGGATTGGGAGAATGTCATGTGGTCAGATGAAACCAAAGTAGAACTTTTTGGTATAAACTCAACTCGTCGTGTTTGGAAGAAGAAGAATACTGAGTTGCATCCCAAGAACACCATACCTACTGTGAAGCATGGGGGTGGGAACATCATGCTTTGGGGCTGTTTTTCTGCTAAGGGGACAGGACGACTGATCCGTGTTAAGGACAGAATGAATGGGGCCATGTATTGTGAGATTCTGAGCCAAAACCTCCTTCCATCAGTGAGAGCTTTGAAGATGAAACGTGGCTGGGTCTTCCAACACGACAATGATCCCAAACACACCGCCCGGGCAACAAAGGAGTGGCTCCGTAAGAAGCATTTGAAAGTCCTGGAGTGGCCTAGCCAGTCTCCAGACCTCAACCCCATAGAAAATCTGTGGAGGGAGTTGAAAGTCCGTGTTGCTCGGCGACAGCCCCAAAACATCACTGCTCTCGAGAAGATCTGCATGGAGGAATGGGCCAAAATACCAGCTACTGTGTGTGCAAACCCGGTAAAGACCTATAGTAATCGTTTGACCTCTGTTATTGCCAACAAAGGTTATGTTACAAAGTATTGAGTTGAATTTTTGTTATTGACCAAATACTTATTTTCCACCCTGATTTACAAATAAATTCTTTAAAAATCCTGCCATGTGAATTCATGGATTTTTTTCACATTCTGTCTCTCACAGTTGAAGTGTACCTATGATGTAAATTACTGACCTCTGTCATCATTTTAAGTGGGAGAACTTGCACAATCGGTGGCTGACTAAATACTTTTTTGCCCCACTGTAGAAGATGGGAATCACAACATATTTTTAAAACACCAGGAACATTTTACTAAATGATCTATACATTATACAGACTATAAATGATATGTATAAACTGCATTTAGTGTACTTTAAAAATGTTCTCTCACTCTTTTACCATGACATAAATATATGATATATTCACTGTTCCTTTGGGGTGCAAAAGGCTTCATCATAGACCTACGCTATAACTGGCCCATGCACGGGGGATCCCCATACAATACAAAACTTAGGAGAGACTTTTGATGCAGAACTTTGCCACTGAAGCATGTGCAGAAGACCGGAGTCTCAGCATAGATCAGGATGTTCAGCCGGCAGCTCTTTACAGTTCATCTCTGGCTAGCTGTGCTAATGCGGGTGCTTTGTTGGGTTTCTCCTTTCTCCTCTTTGGTGCAGATCAAACCTGGATTCAGATATGTATTACATATGTGTTACGTATCTGAAAACACATTGTATTTTTGCTTTATTTTAATCTACTACCCTACTAAGTACCCTAGTGGTAATATGTAGTTAGAGCGCATCTGAAAACCGACTTGCAAAAATGTGCCCCACCAAAAAATTATTGGTGCTAGGGGTGTGTATTTGCAAGCATATGGTGATGCAATAAGTGAATTTCCACCAGCGGAACTCCAAGGTATTTTTTTATCGGACTTCCCAGCATGCACCTGGCTCCGCTTCACCAGGCTGGCTGAACAGGCCATTTTGCACTTAGAAAGGCAGAGTCGCCGAGTGGAACTTCTGGTTAATTCATGCTGTTTGGTTGTTGCTCTGTAGGAAATTACATCAGCAAACGTCCCCCAAAACAACCAGCATTTGTAAAATTAGAAGAGTTGCTTGTGAAGCAGAATGAAAGCAAAAGCAAATAAGCAGCGCTCACGATAATCGCTATTACTAAACTCCAAAAGCGCAGCAGAATTCCCCCCACACCAACGAGCTTTTTTGTCCCACAAAGCCTCACTACCACTTGTGTTTGTTTATTATTTGTGTGTTGCTACAAGCTAACCGGAAGAAAGTGTGCTCCTCGCCACCTACAGTCGCAGAGTCGAACGAAATTCATCTAGAAATACGATTTTCTAACGGACATGTAAACTAGGTTAGGTCTGGTTAAGGTTTTAGCTTAATTTTTGCCATAGCTCCACTTAGATGCACAAGTAACAGCACTGACTGAGTACAGTAGGTAAGATACCGACTATTCATGAACACGTCACACATCCTTAGTGAAGGAATACTATTATTCAAAATACAAAAAATTGATCTTTTTTCTGCATTTGAAATGTTACCTGATGTTTTGTAATTTTTAGCTAATCTTTTGCCCAAAGCGATGACCTTTTTTAAATAAATAAATGTGTTTGAAGTAACTAAATAAATAAAAAAAGATGAAGGGGTTGACACTGAAGGGCTCAGAAAGAACTCCGTGAATGCACGGGTGCCACCCTTTATTTAGAAAGTTTTGGGACAAGTTGTTTTTTTTAATGGATGTCATCGTCAATCTGAGTAAATCACTCGATTTCAAGAACTTATTGATTTAGATATAAAGAGCACATTTCAAAAACTTCTCAAGATTTGTAACAAGGGAAAAAAAAGTACAAAAACATCACAAGTCCAGGCTGCAGACCCTTCACAAATGTTCCTGTTGGAGGGTGAAGGTTAAAAGACGGTTTGGTATCAGCCATTGTTGGGAAGCTTTCAGCTTGGGGAGAGAAGGTTGGTGGTTGTACTCTTGAGTTTCTAAAGCTCCTAGTTGTGGAATTCAGCATCTGTCCAGTGTCATGAAATTGTCAATTATTTGCCCCCCAAAACCCCACATTAACGAATGTGTTTACTTCTACGTTTCATTATTTTGGATAGAACTTCAAAGATTGTACTCAATTATTTAAAAAAAACTGTTAGCAGGGACAATGACGCCAGTCCACCTTTAAAGTACAAACCGTGGTGCTGCAAAATTGTTTCATTCCTTTTCATCACAAGGTCAAGCACGGTGAGCACAAAACACGGCTCCCAGCCTCACAGCAACTCATAAATTAGTGGCTGTGCATGAATTCGTCTTTAGCCGAATGAGTGCAAGACCATGCCCTTTGTATCTTTGCGTTTCTATCTCAGTCCCTTTAAGACATCGATTTCTCCTCGTGACAGACTGAAGGCTCTAAAAAGATGGGGGGGAGACACAAAGATGGCGTGATGAATGGCTGCTGTCCTCAAGAGGGATGCTTGTTTTCTTGTCTCTCTTTGATGAGGTCATAGACAAGACACAGGGTCAAAGGTCATGGAGCCTTATAGACTGACATAAAAAATAAGAAAAATAACTCACTTCTCTCTTCAATAGGTCTCCAGCTGCAATTACCTATAAACTGTTGCTACTAACAGTGTCAACCTTCACATAAATGCAATTTACAAAGAAATGTTTTCAGTCGTAAACATACACATGCTTACACACACACACACACACACATGCATACACTCATAAACACACACACGACACTCAATGAAATAAAATCTGGCATTGAGCTCAGTTCTGCATCACAATGTTCTCGTCTGACTGATGCTTTTGGCGTAACCTCCAGATCCCCACATACAGCTGTGTGTGAATGTGTTTTTGTGTGTGCATGCATCTCAAGGTCAAAGGTCAGTGAGTGAGGGGATGAGGAATGCTTATGAAACACACAAACTGAATTCCATCTAAACAAAGCTCCATCTGTACACTCTTCAACCCAAAGGCAAAGGAAACACCCGACATAGGTGAAAACATCGTCCTGTGTCTGTGGCACTGCAGGTGTGTGTGTGTGTGTGTGTGTGTGTGTGTGTGTGTGTGTGTGTGTGTGCATGCGTGTGTGCGTTTAGCATTTTTGTATGTTTATGAACATTTTGTAGTTTCCAAAACAGGTTTTCCTCCTCTTCTTGAGGTAGCCATCAGGTTGGTTGTTAGTGTAAAAGCTGGGAGGTGTTTATGAGGCACTGCATGTGTGTGGATGTGTGCGTGTGTGTGTGGCCATGCTGTGGTGTCTGGCTGTGGAACGCAGAGGTCAAGAGGGGCTGCCCTCCCCTGAGGCGTGAATCTGGTGAAGAAGCGGAGGAGTGAGCGTTAGATGCACTCAGACACACAAACAAACTTCTCATGTATGTTTTTTTTCATCTCTGATATATAAAGCTTATCGACTATGAGAAAATCAGTTAATTAACCAAATGAACCATGGCCTGAAACCGTTTTAAATGCTGGCTCTAAAAACGGGACATTAAGACAGTTTGTGTTTGGTTTTGTGAATCTCAACGTTAAAAACCAAAATACAACAAGCTCCAAATCACACACAGGTGTTGTACTTGCACACACGTTTTCATGTCCTGAATGCTTTAAGGTTTCTCTGTACCCTCTGCTCCCTTCTACACATCCTTCAGACTAAACAAATGCAGCTCGGCTGGTAACACACACACACACACACACACACACACACACACACACACACACACACACACACACACACACACACACACACACACACACACACACACACACACACACACACACACACCTTCGATGGCCTTTGCCCCAGAGCCCTCCCACCCTCTCTGTCTGCAGCACCTCTCCTCACTCCCATTCAGCTAAACTCATTTATTCTCTTGAACATGATGAAAGCTGAGAGCCGCTCGTTGTTCTTTTTGTTTTATGACACAGTTTAGACTCGAGGGAGCGGTACCATCAGGGTTCTGATAGTTCTGTTGTCTTAGATGGAACCACAGTGGATCACAGTTTAGTTTATTTTCTCAAATATTCAACATGAATAATGTTTTTTAGTAAAGCAATTACTATGTTAATATTTTCATTTCATTGCTTTTAAAAAGAAGTTGTGTTTTTGTTAACCTTCAGTTTTCATGAAGGAAGTCGGAAGTTTGTTTGCCCAGTTTTGAGGATTGTGTTAAACTTTTTTTTTTTTACCATTTTGCTTCTTATGCGGATTTAATCGGTATTTTAACTTTATTCTGTAACTTTAACATCTTCAATATTTCAACAATTTTTTAAAAATATTTGTCCAAAATTTTTAACCCTTTTTTGTACAATTGTCATTTTGCCAATTTTCTTTAAATTTTGAATTTTTTTTTGTCAAGAATTTTACTTTCATCTCACATCTTTTTCATAAAGTTGACAATGCTGACATTATTGTAGTTTTTATATTTTAACTGACTTCTGCTGATGATGTGCAAACTTTTTTTCGCTTAACCTTTTTTATAATCATGGGAAAAACATTACTTTTTTAAAACTCTTTAACTTTAACCTCTAACCTGAAAAAAAAAATAAAATAAAATAACAACCTCAAACTTTCATGATCTTTGTGACTGACCCATTTATGTAATTCAACATTTCTCATTTAGAGATTTATTGTAGGGGGAGGTCCAGGACGGGGAGGACCAAACCTTACCTGGATGTCCCATGTCCTATATATTCTGGAAGTTGTGCAAATGCAGGGGTGGGCATAGATATTCTGCTGGGAAGGGGCTGGGTTGGTGCCCTCGGACTCCGTGAGGCTCTGTAATGCTGCTGCTTTGGGCCCTGGCAGGATGGGCTGGGGTCTCCATGCCCTGGGTGGCAGTTTGACAACAGAGGTGCCTATTGGGGCCAGTAGGGGAGCTGGCTCCCTGGAGGGCTAAGCCCAACCAGCCATTCCTCCCCATCCCCGCATATTTCTCTCCTCCTGCTCCCTCACATCATCACACAAACATACACATAGGACCTTGGGGGGTGGGCAAGTCAGGGAGTGCGGGTATGGACCCCATTTCCGCATTCCTGTGGCAACCTGCCCCCCAATTTTATTTGCACCTTATACACTTCCACTGACGACATTCCACACAAACACACACTTAGGGCCTTGGGAGTGAGCACATTCAACGGCATTTGGCAGGGGGATATTTCAGCCTCCTCCCGAGTGCCGGTGCCCACTTCCAATTTTAAACCGCACTTAGACACTGATGGCTGAGGGTGTAAGTGGGGTGGTGCAGTGGCATCAGCTGGCATATGCCGGATGATGCCCGCACTGCCCACTCACCACAGCCATGGAATACACCTCATGATCACACAACACTATATTGGAGCAGGTGGAGGGAGACTAGGGGTCTTAGCCACCTCTGTTGTTGCTAGGCTTCCTGGGGCTGGAGGCTAGGAGGGAGATCTGGCCGTCTGGTTGGGGTCTGGGGTGGTGGGTTGCTGTGCTCAGCGTTGGGCGGGGGAGCCTGCTCATCAGCACCCCAGCAGAAAGGGTCAAACTCTGGTTACCGGTGATGGTTGTACCCCATGTGCAGCAGTACCGGGACCAGAGTTAATAGGGTGTGTATGGAGAGCATGAGTGGGTGTCCGGCGTGCATTTTTGTAAGTCTTGGGTTGTATGTGCATGTGTGAGCATGAGGGAGGGAGTGTGTGACTGTGTTTGTGTATGACTGTATATGTCAGGTGGGGCCTTTGGGTCCTCCCCTCTCCTGGAACTTCTCTTGATGATATAGATCTTTGTCCCCCCTCCCCCTGCCACACCTGGTGGGGGGCTTGTGCCATGGTCTGCCTGAGTGTTCGTGGCAACCGGGTCTGGGGGTTTAAGATTTTGGCATCTGCCTGATAGATCCCGGTGGCTGCCTGGTGGGGTCTGGGTCCCTGGGCTCTGCTGGGTCCCGGGCGGGGGTGGTCACCCCTGGGTCCCGGGTCGCTGGGTCCCGGGCTCGGCCGGCTAGGGGGTGGGAGGCTGCGGGCGGGCCTGTGGGCTTGCCGCTGATATCTCCAGGGACTCTGCCGGCTGCTGGTTGTGGCCCCCGGGGCGATCATCTGTGCCTCTCGAGGGGGGCGGGGGCCTTTCTGGTTGCAGTCTCCTTGGGGTTCCTGCATTCTGGGGCAACGCCTGGATCTCTGGGACTTGGAGCTCCCCCCGTCTCCTGCGCATCTTTGGGGGGCGGATCTGTGGTCCCTCACACTCTCTGTTGGGCGCTCCTATAGAGAAACCTTAAATAAACAAGCGTGTGTACACACACAGGTGCTCACATGGTGCTCTCAAAAGTATGGGCTTGGGCACGTTCAACACATGTCTTAAGACTATGGGGGGCACTTAATGCGTTGTGATTTATTATCGTGATTCTTCAGTTAAGCAATGTTGATTATATATATATGTATGTATGTATATATATTGTTTTTTTGTTTTTTTTTCATCAAGTTGACGCAGTGATAGGTAGATCGTGTTGTATTGTTGTTGTGTCCCTTTTTTGTGTCCTTTTGTTTTTGTTTTTTTTGTCTTTTTCTGCAGATTTAGAAGCAGACTCTTGTTCATTGTTTATTTTTGTGGAACCCCCCCCCCCTCCTCCTCCTCCTCTCTTTCCACCTTTTCTCTTCCTTTCTCTTTCACCTCTGTCTCCGTGTCTGGTCGGAATTACAAAGCATTCAACAACAATAACAATAAAGTTTTAAGTATCAGGCGTGACATTAAAAGCAAACGCTTTGATGCTCCACCTGAGAATAAATCTGTAAGGCTTGTCACCAGCATTCAGACATCAATTCTGCTTGCTTCACAGCCAAACAGGAAACGGTAAAAAAAAAAAAAAAATTAAAAAAAAAAAAAAAAAGAGATTTATTGTAGTTAAGGTTTCTAATCCAGCGACCCCCTGGGTGCCCCTTCTGGTGCCCACCATGTGTCCCATCCTCTCATCAGCTCAGCTTCCATTCAGTGATCATCTCTCCCTGTACTTGTACTCCCTGTTTTCTTTCACTCTTTTTCAGATTGTCCAATTCTTTTGCTCCCTGTTGTCTCACTGTTTTACTTCAGACAACCAATTTTCTTTACTAAAGTTTTAGTTTGATCCTAGTTTACCTACTGTGCCTGGGCTTTGGGGTTCCTTAAACTCACCCTCTTAACACAAATATCTGTCAAAGGACAAAAAGTGGCACCTGCTCTGGATTTGTTCAAAAATAAAAAATCTAAATTACTGTAGGAAAAAAATAATCATTTAAAATGTGAGTCCCTAAACTCTTAGTTTTTTTCTTTCCTCTGACCAAAGGCACAAAGTCAAATATTGGTACAACTACTTTTCTGACTCCCCAAAGCCACCTGAAGACGCAGAGCTGCCCTTTTGACCTGCTTCATTTCAGACCTGAACTTATTCCTCCTCTTTACCCCGTGTGTGTGTGTGCGTGCGTGCGTGCGTGTGTGTGTGTGTGTGTGTGTGTGTGTGTGTGTGTGTGTGTGTGTGTGTGTGTGTGTGTGTGTGTGTGTGTGTGTGTGTGGAGATCTCCAGTGATTTGTTGAACCCTGCAGCCAGTCTCATTTCAGCACTTTTCTAAACATCACCTCTCAAAGCTCATTCCCGGATAAAAGACAACATGGAAAGAAAAACAGGACAGCAGCAGAAAAAGAAGGAAATGTTATTTAAAAGGTACCAGACCGCAGCATTTTCCACTGATATTATATACTCCCTATCCAATCCAAGATATATATGGGCTGCAGGCCAAGAATGTAAAAATAAAACACACGGGCTCAACATCTGGAGAAACCTGAACAAAAAGCTCATTTCATCTGTACTGAATACTGCATTCTTCCATTCTACCTCTGGCCTAACTCACTTGCTGAAATAAACTTGCAGTTTACAGTTTACTCAAATGCACATCTGCTCACCCAGACTGGGAATGACTGCTTGGGTGTCTGAAATCAGCCAAACATCATCCCAAACTCAGAGTGAGTGTGCAACATTTGATTTTATTATTAGTGATTTACTAACATGTACAAAATACTTAAAAAAAAATTTTAAACAAGGCTAAGCCGTCCTTTCCACCAGACATGACAGCGTCGAGAAACAGCCGCAAAGCTTGCTACGCAGCAATTAGCAGCCGCCAGACAGGTTCCTGTCCACCGGCAGCAAAGTGCAACATAGAGAAGTGATGCTGTCATTACGTTTTCATTAAGTTCAAGTTAGTCGAGTAAGTCTGCAGTTTAGATTGGGCCAGACAGGAAGTCAAACACAAAAGCAGTGTAAAACATCTGGAAACTTTCAAAATAAAAGTCACACGCAGATAAACGTATGTCATTTCCTGTTTAAACCCCTGTAGCCTAGGTAAACAGAACCGTAAATAAACCACAGACCTTTTTGGACACATGCAACTTTCTCCTTATAGTGTGGACGTGTGAAATCACACATGGTGTTGCAATCCTCCTGTGATCCAGTGACTTTTCGGGACCAGGACATGTATGGAAGTCTCCCAGTTGGAAGGGCGCTCGTACGTAGATGCTGCTATTAAGTTATACGCCGCCGCCACGTCTGGTGAGAAGGAGGGGTGAGATTAAACTGTGAAAGTAGTTTAGAGAAGTGAATCCACAAAAAATTTAGTTGACTGATGAAAGGAAATCCAAACATTTTAATATTTTACTAAAAACAGACAGCTCAGATGATTTCATAGAAGAACATAAATCGTGAAGTTTTGTAAATAACTGATGTCTTTGAGATCAAAGGGCTTCTACTGAATTCTTGTGACATGCTTTTGAATAAGCCAGCTTGTGTGTGTGTGTGTGTGTGTGTGTGTGTGTGTGTGTGTGTGTGTGTGTGTGTGTGTGTGTGTGTGTGTGTGTGTGTGTGTGTGTGTGTGTGTGTGTGTGTGTGTGTGTGTGTGTGTGTGTGTGTGTGTGTGTGTGTGTGTGTGTGTGTGTTGTAAGTGTAGGGTTTCACAGGAAAGGTTAGTTTAGTTTGGTGTTTGGAAGTGTAAATGTGAACTCGTGTCTTTATGATGTGCTTGGGTCAGCACTTCTGAAATGTTCTCCTGAGCTAAGGGCAGGCTGGGAGCTGCGTAAGCTGTGGCTTTAATTTCTCCCTGGGACAGTTAGCGGGTGCCAGGCACAGCAAACCGCCTGCTGCCAGACCTCTGCCAGTTCTGTGGATCTCTTTCTTTTAAAAAAGTGGTAACAACGTCTGCTCCACACGTTTTTGCTGTTATTAATATGATGTTTTGATTAAAGGACAAAAGAAAAGCCTTCGTTCCCCTCTACACGTATACTCAAACTGAACTTTTTCAGAAAACATGGCTCGACACATTCTTGAATGCAAATAACAAACACCTAAAAGAGTGAATGAGTGAACTGAATATGAACTTGTGTTCAACGACCTCAAGGACACAAAACTCAGGAACCCGTCCTTAATAACAGGGTCACTTTTTACTGGAATCCTCAACTTTTAGGAAAATTAAATAATAATACCCAAGAAAATAACTGTTTTAACAATGAACCTGATTCTAAAAATGTGGATCATCACCATCATCATCATCATCATTGTTATCATCGTCTTCATCATCATTGTTATCCTCATCACCATCATCTTCATCGTCATCATCATCAATGCCATCGTTGCCATTATCGTTATCATCATTATCATTGTCATCACCGTCATCACCGTCATCACCATCATCATCATCATCATCATTGTTATCATCATCATCATCATCATCATTGTTATCATCGTCTTCATCATCATTGTTATCCTCATCACCATCATCTTCATCGTCATCATCATCGATGCCATCGTTGCCATTATCGTTATCATCATTATCATTGTCATCACCGTCATCACCGTCATCACCATCATCATCATCATTGTTATCATCATCATCATCATCATCATCATCATTGTTATCATCGTCTTCATCATCATTGTTATCCTCATCACCATCATCTTCATCGTCATCATCATCGATGCCATCGTTGCCATTATCGTTATCATCATTATCATTGTCATCACTGTCAACACCGTCATCACCATCATCATCATCATCATCATTGTTATCATCATCATCATCATCATCATCATCATCATCATCATCATTGTTATCATCGTCTTCATCATCATTGTTATCCTCATCACCATCATCTTCATCGTCATCATCATCAATGTCATCATTGCCATTATCGTTATCATCATTATCATTGTCATCACCGTCATCACCATCTTCATCATCATCATCATCATTGTTATCATCATCATCATCATCATCATCATCAATGTCATCATTGTCATTATCGTTATCATCATTATCATTGTCATCAACGTCATCACCATCATCATCACCATCATCATCATCATTATCATTGTTATCATCATCATCATCATCATCATCTTCATCATCATCATCTTCATTATCATCATCATCATCATCATCAATGTCATCATTGTCTTTATCGTTATCATCATTATCATTGTCATCACCGTCATCACCATCATCATCATCATCATCATCATCATCATCATTGTTATCATCATCATCATCATCCAATCCAATCCAATCCAATTTTATTTATAAAGAGCATTCACAAGGCATTACAACCAAACAAGGCGCTGTACACTAAAAATGTTGGTTAATTAAACAGGCGTTATATAAACATGTCGAACACAGATAAAAGATAAAAAGGAAATACAACAAAATTCCCAAAAATAACAGCTAAAAATCATTAAGACACAGGGTGAAGTAAAAATAGGAAAAAACATTTTACAAAGAACCTCAATAATACGGAAGTCGATAATTGTGGAGTCAGTTTATAAACAGTGCAGATGTCAGTGAGGTTCATAATTATGTTGTATAAGCTAGGTTGAAGTAGTGAGTTTTCAGGCGTGATTTAAAAATGCTAGCTGTTGGTGCTAGCCTCACTAGCAGTTTTAATGCGTTCCACAGCTTCGGTGCACAGACAGAGAAAGCCCTCTCTCCACGGCTTTTTAAACATGCATTCGGAACAGCTAGGAGGAGCTTATTTTCAGACCTGAGAGCACGTGGCGGGTTGTAGTAATGGACAAGTTCACACAGATATGGAGGAGCTTGATGGTTCAAGGATTTGTAAGTGAGAAGCATAATTTTGAAGTTTATCCTGAACTGCACGGGCAACCAGTGGAGAGATTTCAGAATTGGAGAAATGTGTTGTCTTCTGTCAGCTCCAGTCAGCAACCTAGCAGCTGAATTCTGGACCAGCTGAAGTCTAGAGAGAGCTGCTTTACTGATGCCATATAAGCAGGAGTTGGAGTAATCCAGCCTTGAGGTGATAAAAGTGTGGACCACCGATTTCAGAAGACGTACACTCAGGATGTGCTTTAGTTTTGAGATGCATCTTAGTTGGTAA